>NC_060088.1:9587327-9810694 GCF_922984935.1 Meles meles | reverse complement strand
GTGCTCTGCCTGCACGCGATAGAGACCGGGAAAAGGTTCAGCAGGGCAGCTCTAGAGAGCATCCTGCCCATAGCTGCAGGGACAGGGGGAAGGGCCATAAACAAGTTCCAGAGCACTTTGTGCCCATGTGTCGGTTGGTATCGGGGGCACAGGAGATGGCCACGAGGAAATCAGCCTCTTGGGATCCTCCAGCCCCGATCCTGTTGGATCCCATGGGTGGGGGTGATGTAGAGCATGGGGGCAGGGCCCGGCAGGGCTTGGCGTGCGGAGAGAAACCCCCCCTCCCTAGGCGGGACCTGGCAGAGGATGGGAAGAGGCAGAGCTCTCTCGGTGAAGTCTTGTTCTTCAGAGCAGGGCACACAGGAGGGGCAAGGTCCTCCCAAGAGGGGCCCTCGTGGCCCCAACGCTCTAAGTGCCATCCTATTCCCATCGCTTGGAGAGCTTTCCCAAGTTGCTCTGCTCCTGGAAGTGTGCCCTGCATTGCTGAGATGCGACGTCATGCATGCTTCTGGTCACGTCACGTCCCGCGCCAAAACCAAGGGTCCCGGGAGGACCAAGCAGGAGGCGGTCACTCGCGATCCCTGGGGACCTCACCCCCCCCCCCCCACCCCGGCAGGTACCACCACCCACCGCGGGGGACTTCCCACGGATGTGTGAGGGAACGCAGGGGCGCTCCATGCCATGGGCTGTGTGACATCGTGGGTGTGCTGTGTGTGAGGGAGCAGCGGTGGGCGGGTCCGCGTGCGTGTGTGTGTGTGTGTGTGTGTGTGTGCGTGTGCAAGCACGTGTGGCCGCCTGAGCATTCCTCGGAGCGGCGGGCCGTGTGTGTGTATGATCCCGCACTTGCGTGTGTGGACTTGTGCGTCCTCTTTGGCTCCCCTGTGTGCAGGACAGCATGTGTGCTTCGGTGCTGCGTGTGTGCGTTTCGTGTGCGCGTGTGTGGCAAGTGTGTATGCCTGCATTCCGGAGACAGTGTGTGCTTTTGTGTCTGTGTGTTTGCACACCCATGGGAGAGTGTGCGGCAAGGCCTCGTGTGGCTGCATGCACATCGGGGTCGTCTGTGTTCTCGTGTGCTGCGTGTGCATGTCGGCATGGGCACACTTGTGCCTCTGAGTGTGGCCACGTGTGCGTGCCTCGTGGGTGTGTAGGCTTCAGTGCACGCATGTGAGGGTTTGTGGGGAGCGTGCACGTGTGTGTGCTGGACGCCGTGTGTGTAGGTGTCTGTTTCTTGGGTGTGTGTTTACATGAGCAGGACTGTGTCTTGGTGTGGCCGGCTGTCATGCCCGGGAGCAGAGACCGTGTGTTTGTTGCGTATGCCTGTGCTTCGAAGCACCCAGGCGCGTGCGCAGGCGTGCACGCAGAATTCCGCAGGCCAGCGTGAGGTGAGTCGTGGGTATGTTGTGTGCACGCATTTTCAGGCACCGCTGGGTGTGTGACCCTGCAGGGCTACACCTGTATGGCTGTGGGCCAGAGACCTTGCATGTGAGGGTGTAGTGTGCATATCCTTGTGTGCCCACAGATTGCTGTTGGGTGTGGTGGGCTTGCCGGCCCAGGGCTTACTGTGGTGTTCTGTGTGTATCTGTGCTGTAGGTGTCGCCACCCCTGCATGCCTCTGTGTTGGAGACTCTGTGTGTGTGTGCGTGTGCGTGCGTGTGTGTGTGTCTGTCTGTCTGTCTGTGTGTCTCCGGGGCCTTCTTTGTGCACCGTTGTGCTGGAGCGCTGCCGTGAGTGTTGTGGGTGCATGTTTCCATGTGCACTTCCGTGTCCAGTTGCGGGGCTGAGGGTGCATGACTCTGTGACAGAGCTAGGATGTGTGCAGGGGTGCCCGTGCAGGGCTTGTGTGCGTGTGTGTGTGAGTGTGTGCGTGCTCAGATGGGTCACGGTCCGTTGTGTATGCCTGTGGGCTCGAGGCCGTGGATGTGGTCTCGGGTATGTGTGTTAGTGTTTGGGGGCACACACGTGTACGGTGTTGATGGTGAGGCCACCTGTGTTTGCCTGTGCCGGACCCTGTGTGAATTGGGTGTGTTCCGTGCGTGTTTTTGCGAGCACTTATGGGGCTGCATGGAAGGAACGGTGTGCATACCCCAGGTCCAACTGCACGAGTGTGTATGTAGTGTGTACAGTGGGTTCGCATGAGGGTGTGTGTGTGTGTGTGTGTGTGTGTGTGTCTGTGTACGCGTGTTTTTCCTAGGATGCAGAACCAGGCTTTTGCTTACATTCTTCCCTCTCCTTCGGGGCACGTGTGTGTGTGTGTGAGTGTGCATGCTCAGGTGTGTTGGGGTCAGTTGTGTCTGCCGGTCGGCCAGAGGCCGTGCATATGGTCTGTCGTGTGTGTGAGTATGAGTCACCTGAGTCACCCTGGTCACACGTGTGGATCTTTATTTGGCGTGGGACCACACGTGTATGCCTGTGCCAGACATCTTGTGGGAGTGCTGTGGCGCGTGTGAGTGTGTTGACAAGAGCACCAGTGTGTCTCCATTCAGGGGCTGGTGTACAGGCCGGAGTTCAATAGAGACACGTGTGTCTTTAGTGTATTCGGGGGGTTTGCATGAGCACGAGTGTCTGTGTGTGTCTGTGTGTGTGAATGGAGCGTGCTGGGGTGTGTTTGCATGTACGCGTGTGCGCCGTGTGTGTGTGAGATCTCCATGCCATTGGAACTGAGGTGACGTGGGCGTGGGTGTGGCACGTGCATGTGTTGGCACGGACACGTGTGTGTTGCAGTTCCTCTGTGTTTAGAAGAATAGTGTGTGGATCTGTGTGGCCCCATTCACGCCAGGGTGTCAGCCTCTGTGTGCGTGCGTGCGTGTGTGCCCATTTGCCATCTCCATGCCTTTGATTCAGAGATCAGGTGTGGGTGGGTGTAGCATGTGCCTGATTTGCAGGAGGACGTCGGTGTCTCGCGTCTGTCCGTGGTTAGAATAGCATGTGAGTGTGATTGTGTGTGGACTCATGCACCTCTGGGTGCCCGGAGTTTGCCTCTGCTGCGTGTGTGTGTGCACGAGTGTACACTTGGGCCATGTCCATGCCTTTGTTTCGGAGAGCGTGTGTGGGAATGCGTAGCCACCTGATGTGTGCCCAGTGACCGTGTGTCTGTGTCTGCGTATCTGTCCCACCCACGGAGGTTCAGGCTGCTGAGATGCATATGCGGGAGCATCGCCGTTGAGCAGAGGCAGGAGAAGCTTCACGGGCAGCGACGTGATCAGCCTGGGTCCTCGTCGCAGGGAAAACCTGAAGTCTGGTGCCGGGGCGAAACACGGGTCCGATGGAGGCCCCCAGGGAAAAACACTGAAATGTCGAAGGCCGATGTCACCCGTGGTCCTGGGCGTTACCGTGGGTACGTGCGTGCGTGCTCTTCTTCGCGGCAAGGGGCAGGTGGGGTGCCTGAGCTCATGGGCTCATGAGGTCGGTGCTTACGATTCTGCCTGGGAATCCCCATGCCGAGGAGGGGATGGGCCCGTATGCTGGCCCAGAGGGCCGAGTCACACAAGCTCTGGGACGGCATCCCAGCGGGCGGAGGTCCTTCCCCTGGGGATGGTGGTGCTGGGCAGGGAGAGGAGATGAGCGAAAGGCCGGCTAACGGGGCTGCTGTCTTCCCTGCGGTAATGACAGAGGTCAAGGAGAGGGGGGAAGGACGAGCCAGGGCCAAAGACGCCCCGTGTCCAGGTTCGGTGGATGGCGGGGACAGTTCTGCGGAGTGCTCCCCGTGGATGTCCTCAGACACATCCACTGCACACAGCACGGTGGGACTGCAGATTCATTAGTCCGTCGAACCCCAGAGCCCGTGCTCGCTACTGGTCTAGCAAGGGGCCGGGCTCTTGCTGACACAGTCACCCTCTGCACCTCCGAACCAATGTGACGGAGTGGGGACCGGGCCCCGAGGGGGGACTGTTGGAGTGGGGACGGCGGAGGGGCGAACGTAGGAACGACGACACTCTCCTTCTGGCCCAGGAGGCTGGAGGGAGTATAAAGTGCCGGGAAAGGTGCGCTCGCAGCACAAGCGCGCGCATACACACGCACACAGAGGCACACCATCGGGTGAAGCACCCCACCCCCTGCCACGGACTCTGTAGCCACTCACATGCACTGACACATACACTCGGCCGCAAAACCAGGCGACCCCCCCACGCCCAAACACACACACACACACACACACACACACACCGTGATTCGGTCACTCTCACGTCCTGACAGGCACACACTCCCCCTGCCAGGCACACACCCGCCACACACTCACGTGTCCAGAGGCACCCTCATACGGAGCAACCCACGCTGCCCCATGATCCCCAGTTCCCTGCTTCCCTAGGTCCTTGGCTTGGGATCCCCCAGATGGGCAACAGAGGAGAGGGCGGGGTATTGCTGAAGCCAGACCCAGGACACCCACCCGTGTGCGGTCCGTCCCACGCGGACCCTGAGGCTCACATGTCCCCTTCTCCACGGTCTGCAGGCAAGCGCCCAAGGCCCCCTACCCGCTGACGCTCTACCCTCTGCCCTCTATGCCCCCCAAAGGGAAATGCCCTCAAAGGCACACCTCGTCCTCACCAACACCCCAGGGAGCATGAACCCCTGCCGAAGGGCTGAGCGCGCGCAGGCTGCTTTGACCGTGTTGGGCGCCGTGCCTCTTCGGAGCTTCAGCCTTTTGTGCGTAGGCCCGTGGATAGACCTACGGCGTGCAGAGTACCTGCTACGAGCCTCAGCTGGGAGGTGGTGACGTGAGGCCCTGGGTCACTCCGCCCCCGAGCGGGTGTCTACTCGGCTGAGACGCCTCTGCCTAGGGACGCCCGCAGAGGTTCCAGTCTGCGGCCAGGACAGTGGGGGAGAGGTGAGCGTCTGCGCAGCAGGCAGGCGCTCCGTTTCCCCAGCTAGAGTGGCTCCAAGGGCAGCAGCCGCGAGGGTGAGGTTCCAGAGGATCCTTTCTGCCCTTCAGCAGGCCCACCCCTCCTCCCAACATTTGGTAGGAGAACCTTTCCTGCGGCAGCGGCTCCTTCCAAAAGGCGGGATTGGCGGCCAAACTTCACGGATGCTTCCTGTCCCTTGCTTGCACCGTGCAGTGTGAAACGCCTGTTCCGTGTCCGGCTGTGGAGTGGATGATCTGTATGGCCCAGCCCTGCCCCTTGCGGGGCGGGTGGAGGTGCCCGAGACTCCAGCAGGGCAGGCTCGCCGCTCTAGCGGCGTTGGGGAGGCCGATCTTCTGGGCATCTTGGTCTGGAAATGCCCGAGTATCCTTGGCTCGCTCCCGCATTGCTGCCACCAGGCCCTGCTTGTGCTCGGCAGCTGCAGGTGCCATACGTGCTGGTACTTCACTGAGCCGCGGGAGCGGGACAGCTCCCGTGGAGAGCATGGTCTTAAGGGGTCCTCAGGCTGGGCCATTTCAGGGACCGCAGCGTATTCCTCTACGCCTGCGGCGCTGGGTAGGCTGTTGCCAAGGAGGTGAGGCCTAGGCGAGAGGAGGGCACAGGGTCGCCCACTGCCAAGCATCTGCCACCTGGGCTCTGGGCACTGGGCTGACGTGGAAGCCTGGCCTGGCCCCTCTCCCGGCCTGGCCGTGCCGGGAGAGAAGGGTGAGGCCGTGGAGGGCGGATCCTGCCCGACGTCAGGGAGCCCCACACGTTAGCAGTGCATGCAGCGTGAGGGAGTCAGGGCCAGGGTCCCCACCCCTAACACAGAGAGCCAGGACGGCTAAGGACAAAACCGCCCTAGCCTCCCGGTTTACCACCTAGACTGGAGCCCCGGGGTATCCTGTCTCGCAGGCTCTGCAGGGCTGACTTTTGCCTCAGAAGCTGAATCAAAGCCACTCACCATGAATCATCGGGCCCTGTCCCAGGCTGAGGCAGAGAGTCTCCCGATACCAGCCCATCAGTCCCACGGACGTGGTGGACAGGGCACGATCAAATCCCTGGCTGGCAACACCTTCACAGCGAATCCACAGGGGCCTCACTCTCAAGGTCCTTCAAAGAGCTGACAAATCCCCCGAAATCTGCATGGGAACACGGCAGCCCTCCGGGGAGATTGGTGCTCTCGCACAGTCAACTCTGCCCCGCTGCCCGGCACTCTCTGGGGCGGGGGGGCGGGGGGGGGAGCGGGGGGCGGCGGGTGGGGGTGTGTCCCGGCCGCTTCCTTCCTCGAAGCGGCATGGCCAAGACCACGGGCGCTAAGGCTCTGGAGCATGTGCTTCTGTCCCCGGCGGCTCCGGACTTGTCTTGTTCCTGTACGCGTCTGCTTGTCTCGGCCCAGGGAGGATCGTGCGCGTCCCTCTTTGCCCGTGTCTGTCGTGCTTCCTGAGCGTGGCGTGGCGTGGCGTGTCTTGGTCTGGGTCTGCCTGGGCCGTCACGTCTCTGATCTCGCATCCCTGCCCGAGCCCACAGAGGCACAGCTGGGCCTGCATAATGGCCTTTGGCCCTGGTGAGCCTCTGCCCTGCCACAGGCGCCAGGCTGTTGGCCCGACTTGTGTTTGGATGCATTTCTATCGCTGAGACAATCTGCCCGTGAACTGGACCCCGTGGTTTTCAACTTGGAGTCAGAGGAGGATGGGGCTGCCTCAGTAATCTAGGGGAGCCCCGAGGAGTCCTTGGCTGCCAGGGCCGTAAGGGATGCGCTGACGCATCCTTGGGAACAGGGGAAGAGCCCCGCACCTACTGCCGGTCAGCGAGGGGTAGGGATCTCAGTGGCCCGGCCTCGGTCATGAGGTCACTCATCTGCCTCACTCCTCCCACTTGCAAATGCTCTGTGGCTTTGGGACTCAAAGGCCAGTCACCTGCACGCAGCGTAGACGTGGCCAGCTTTTTAAAAGGCCGCCCGTGCTGCTGTCGCCCACATCTTCCTCCAGGGCCGTGAAGCCAGCCTCCTTACTGACCGGGGCCGCCTGGCGTCCACGATGGCAGTGCCTGGGTTCTGGGTACGCCCTGCCTGCCTGTTTCCACCCTCTCTTCCTCCCGGACTTCCTCATCGGCTGTCTGATCCATGCTTTCGGGAAACATGACTGCGGACCTCGTTGACACCACGGGATGGAGCTGTGCTCAGCCCACCTTTGGCTTCCCCACACGGGGGTGGTCCCTTGCGCGTAGGCAATGTGTCCTTTGGGCCTGGAGGCCTTGCAGTGTATGAACTGAGCTGGGGGCCGACCAGTCCCTCCCGCCCGGCCTCCGCCCTTCCTCGCTCCGTCCCCGAGTCTGCCTCCCCAACCCTGCCCGCGCCTGTCCCTCCCGCCCCGGTCCCTCTCCTCCCCTCTCCCCGTCCTTCCCGTTCCCCCTCGCTCCCCCTCGCTGCTGCTTCTCCTTCTGGGCTTCTCTGCGTCTCCTCCTAGTCTCCCCACGTCCCCCCTCTCCCTGTCACCACCCCAGCCTTCCCCCATCTCCAAGGCTGTGCTGTTTGTAGTGCAGTATTGCCACAGGGCCCTCCGCGAGTGTTCTGGGTACGGTTGCATGTGCTAGGTCAGTTTGGATTCATTGCACCAGTAACTCCAACGTCTGCACTGTTTCAGGGGCCGGCTCGGGAAATTTGCCTTCTCCCCTCGGACGGACAGGCCTCTTTCTCCCTGCAGGCGCCCCTCTGTGCGCTGACAGGGCGAGTTTGCGAGAGAGACACTTGGGCCCACCAAACACCCTGCCCGTAACCTCGAGGCAGCTCCTCCTGCTTCTTTCCGCTCAAACTCCCCCAGGACAAACCCACCATTCCTTTTCAATGAGGCCCTCCCACGATGCAACCGCGACAACGCTGGCAGCCTTGCCGTCCCCCACGGGGACTTCCTCACACCTCCGGGGGCACCCGTCCTATCCGCCCGCTGACCCCCTCCCCACCCCCCCACACACACCCTGGAGCGACCCCACAGGAGGGCAAGGACCTGGTGAGTACCAGAGAAAGGGCACATGTGCCGTCAAGGCTCACTTGGCCATCCCCTCCCCGGCTGGCACTCCACTCAGCCACGGACACACACTAAGGGAGAAGTTGGAGCAGAGTGGGAAGGAAGACTCAGAGAGCCCCCGCATCAAAGTCAGGCGTCGGAAGAGGACGCAAGGAGCAAAAGAGAGCCAGACAGAAAACGGAAAGGGGTCGCGCAGAGCAAAGTAGCCGGGGCGCGCGTTTTACCCGTGGCTGGGTCCGAGAAAGAGGCAGTTTCTCTTTGGACTAAGCGTCTGGCCCCTTGGCATGCCGCCGGGGCCCAGTCCCGGAGCTCACTGGGGCCGGCCTAGCAGCTCTGTACGCACCCTGGTGGCCAGGCACCTGGGCCCCCTTGCGAAGAAATTTCAGGGGAAGTACTCGGTGTGCAGTTTCCTTCTCTTAAGGACAGCTGGGGCAGGGGTGGGGCGGCGGGGGTTGGGGTCGGGAGGCCGATGGTCCCTGCGCCCAGCCCCTTGGGGGCGCCCCGGCTTCCCCCCCACCCCCCCACCCCCGGGCAGGTCAAGGGGAAATCCAGGTGACAGCGACGCGGCCGCCCTTGGAGCACCAGCCGCTGACCCCAGGGCTTTCCCCCACTTGCGCTAAGAGGTGCGCGGGAGGCTTTCGGGCGGCGCGCAGGCACTGGATTCAGCCGCTGGGTTTCAATTCCTGGTGCCAGCCGAGGGGTCCCAGGCGGACGGGTGAGAAAGGGACCGTGGGTCTGTGATGCCAGGGCACTCGCGGGAAAGGCCTGAGCGGTGTCTCTGAAGAAAACGTTTGGGGTCGCGAGGCGCGCAGGCCACAGTGGAGGACGGCCACTGGCGGGCTCCCTGGCTGGCTCTTGCGCGCGCAAGGGAAAGGCTGGTGGTGGCCACGCCCCCTGGCCTATCACTGGTTGGACCCGGAGCTCCCAGCGTTCTGCGCGGGGCTCAGAGTCTCCATCCAGCCCAGGCCGCAGGCGTGGCCGCCCAGGCCCCCCCACGCCCGCCCCTGCGCCGGCGCCGGCGGCCCCCGCCCCCCACCGCCACGCCGGGCGCTTTGCGCACGCGGGCTTCAGGCCGGCGCACTCTGATAGGCGGCTGCTGCCCACCGCCCTTCCCGGGCGCGGGAGCTGCACCTGCCGGCCCCGCCTCCATTGCCTTCCCTCCGCAGCTGCCTGGGCTCAGGGCCGCGGCCACATGGAGAGTGAGTCGAGGTCCGCGGAAGGCGGGGCTGCCCCAGAATCCGGGAGCACCTTGGTCCCAGACGGGGGCGGTGAGGAGGCGGCGGCCCTCAGGGAGACCGGCTCCTGCGGGCACGCGGGGGCGCTTCTGGCCCCAGAGGCTGCGGGGGTGGTGGCAGAGGCTGTGCGGGAAGCTGAGGCCCAGCAGGGCACAGAGGAGGCCGGCGCGGGGGAGGAGTTGGTGCTGCTGGTGGAGGACGTCATGGCGGTGGTGGAGGTGGTGGCGGTGGAAGACGAGGTGCTGGCGGTGGAAGACGAGGAGGTGGCGCCAGCACCGCCGGTCGAGGAGCCCAAGGAGCTGCCGCAGGCGGAGCCGGTGCCGCGGGCCGACACAGCCGGCGCCCCACTGGCCGCGCTGGAGGTGGTTCAGGAAGCGCTCCGCTCCGTGGACGCCCAAGCCACCAGGGCCTACATGCGGCTGAAGCGCAGGGTGCATCAGAAGCGGAGCTGTCACCTGGCGCGAAGAAGGGCCATCATCCAGGCCATCCCTGGCTTCTGGGCACACGCCGTATCCTTCCTCCTGCTGGCTGGGTTTTGGCAGCTGTGGAGGAGAGTGGGAGCAGGGCGGCAGGGAGCAGGGCCACAGCCAGGGGCAGGAGAGCTGCGGGGATGGGCCCGGCTCCGGCAACCATGGGCCCCACCCACCTCCAGCCGTAGGGACACCCCCAGCAGTGGGCCCACCCCCCAGCAGTGGCCCCAGCCTTGTACTGCGCAGCATAGCGGGCCAGGGTCCAGCAGCGGGTGGTCCCCGGCCAGGTGGGTGGGGGCGGGGGTGGGGGGGGGTGTGGGCGTTGTGGGGGAAAGGCAAGGGCTGAGACCTGTGCTGTCCTCCCTGAGCAGAAGCCGCGGGCCAGTGCTTTGGGGCCGCAGCACCCCAACACGCCTCTGCGGTCCCGGAACCCGTGTCAACTCTCTCGATTCCTAGCGAAGCCCAGTCACACTTGTCTCAGAGCAGATGTCGGAAGGAAAGGGTTTGGGGGGTACCTGGGGCAGATGGAGAGGCTGCCCACTTCATTCCCTGTCCTTCGAAACCCGTATTGTTCCCGTTCCCGAGTTGACGGCAGACCCAGGGTTGTGTGCGCTTGCACCCACTGAGAGTCAGTCAGCAGGCTGCCAGGCTTCAGCGGACCCCAGGACCCGGGACACGGTGCAGCGGGTGCTACGCACTCGGCCTCCCCAGGCCCTCCTGGGCAGGCCGAGGCCCCCGGCCCAGCTGCTCACAGACACGGTTCCTCCCTTCCTGCCTCAGCCTCTCCATGTCCCCCACCCTGTCTCTCTGTCTCTCTGCTCCCTGCCCACCCTCTGTGTCTCTTCGTCGGGACTTGGGTGTCCCTCTCTCCCCTCTTTCCCGCCGGGTCCTCCGACCCTCTCTCGCTGACGCTGCCGGGCTCTTGCTTGGGACCCTGGGTGTGCAGCCATGCTGCAAGTGAGCGGAAGAGCCCCCTTGTGGCACAGGAGGTCCCGCAAGGGCCCCGGGCTTCAGGTGAGCAGCCAAGCCAACAGGGCCGTGAGAGGGGGACCGAGCACATCCAGACAGCCAAGGAGGTGACTGACTGCCTCCTGGCACAGCCGACCACGGGCACGGGCCAGAGGGACGTAGGAAGGGAGAGCAGGCAGGCTCTTGGTCTTGCCCTGCGGGGCCCCGTCAGCCTCAGCCCTGTTGATCCTCGAAGGCCGGCGACGCCCCAGCGCAGAGCACGGGTGATGACGGGGCACGCGCTGAGGAGGTTGGGAGGGAGGCAGTGCCTGCTGTTTCCGCACACGCCGCATCGGGTCCCTGGCTCTGCGTCGGGAAGGGCCGGGTCGCCCCTGCTTCTCTTTCCGGACCACTGGACCTGGAGGCTCCTTGACCCAAGGCAGATCCTGAATCACCCCCAGATATCAGCCGTGAAAGGTGACCAGGACCCAGACATGCTCAGCTACTTGACCGATTTAGAGGTTCGCCCCGGAGACTGAGGCCGGCGGCCGTGCCTTGGGAGTGGGGTGTGAGCCCGAGGGGGTGCGGCCGAGTTGCTCCGAGCCGCGGTCAGTCAGTCACTCAGGCCAGCCAGGGGACACGTCCCCCTCCCCCTCCCCCTCCTCTGTCTCTGCCGGGGCAGGTGGAGGAACTGGGTCGTCCCAAGTACCGCTGCAGGTTGATGTTTTACTTTGGGAGCAACCCCTACTTCCGGAACGATGTGATCGTTAAGGAGTATCACCTTAGCATTGCCGGTAGGAGTGGGCTTGAGCTTCGGGGGAGCTGGCGGAGGGCCGCCGGGCACGCGGGCCCGGGAGCGGGAAGGGAGGAGGACGGGGGACTCGCGGCGGGCGAGGGGTTTGGCACCGGAGCGGGAGAGCTTGTAGGTTGAGAGGCGAGAGCGGGCGTGGGTCCTAGGCCATGGAGAGCCTCCCTTAAGTTTCCTCGCCCTGCAGGATATAGGGCCACTCGGTGCACTCCAGTCCAGTGGTTCTGGGATTATGAACGTGGAGCTGCCAGCCGCAGGCGAGACACCAGCAGCCTGAACTTCTTCAACTGGTTGTGTGACCCCCGCTGCCCGGGGTCCGACAGGATCGCCGAGGTGAGGCCCCTGCAGCCTGGGTCAGCAACGGTGATGCTGGAGTCCCGGCTGCTGGGGAACGGGCCGGGGGCCCCGTGCTCAACTGGCCTTTTGTCCCCTACCAGGTCATCGTCGAGGACCTGTGGCCCAATCCCTTGCAGTACTACCCGAGGCAGGAAGGCAGCCTGTGGGGATGAGCGGAGCGGAGCGGAGGGCCTGTCGGTGAGGAGCCCGGAGGGCTGGGTCCTGAACTGTGTGTGGAGGGTGCCGGGGACAGTCAGTTGAGTGGCGGAGAAACTGGAGGCTCGGAGGAGCCTGGGCCCATGGAGCAGGTGGCAGGGTGGGAAGTGAGCCCGCGGGAACTCAGAGCACCCACACGGGGCGGAGGATGTGTCTAGTCCGGCAGCTTCACGCCCCCTAGGCCGTCCGCCGGGAAATCCCTGGTCCATCGGGCGAAGCAGGGCTTCTCCACCCCACTTTCCTGAACTGTCTCCCACGGCTGGCGGCCCCTCGCTCGGTCCTGCTGCCACGCATTCCGTTGGGGATGGCCTGCCTGTTTTTGGGAGTCGGGCTCCTTGTCCCATCCCACTCTTGGGCCACGGTTCCCTGACTGCCCTCCACGTTCCTGAGCACCGCCTGTCCTCCCACAGCCATACGGACGTCCTCGGAAAAGGTCCTAGGCCGTCTGCAGGAAGGTCGTGGCGCCCTCGCGGAGGAGGAACAGGCGTCTCCCAAGGACAAGGCCTGCTCTCAACGTCACCTTGGCAATCAGTGGCATCATCCATTTTCACAAAGGGCTAAGACTTTTGTGTGGTTTCTCCTGTTTCTCCGTGTGTGTTAGTGTGAGAGAGATGCGTGTGTCTATGTGTCGGAGCATGGCAGATGGGTGGACGTGGACACCACAGAGCATCCCCGTTTGACCACCCAGAAGTATTTGATGAGGCCTCCCCCGTTGAGAGACATGGCGCCTACGGGGTGCTCTGCCTGCACGCGATAGAGACCGGGAAAAGGTTCAGCAGGGCAGCTCTAGAGAGCATCCTGCCCATAGCTGCAGGGACAGGGGGAAGGGCCATAAACAAGTTCCAGAGCACTTTGTGCCCATGTGTCGGTTGGTATCGGGGGCACAGGAGATGGCCACGAGGAAATCATCCTCTTGGGATCCTCCAGCCCCGATCCTGTTGGATCCCATGGGTGGGGGTGATGTAGAGCATGGGGGCAAGGCCCGGCAGGGCTTGGCGTGCGGAGAGAAACCCCCCCTCCCTAGGCGGGACCTGGCAGAGGATGGGAAGAGGCAGAGCTCTCTCGGTGAAGTCTTGTTCTTCAGAGCAGGGCACACAGGAGGGGCAAGGTCCTCCCAAGAGGGGCCCTCATGGCCCCAACGCTCTAAGTGCCATCCTATTCCCA
Source organism: Meles meles (assembly GCF_922984935.1). Classification (NCBI taxonomy): domain Eukaryota; kingdom Metazoa; phylum Chordata; class Mammalia; order Carnivora; family Mustelidae; genus Meles; species Meles meles. The sequence goes on along the minus strand of NC_060088.1, from coordinate 9,797,659 downwards.
TCGCTTGGAGAGCTTTCCCAAGTTGCTCTGCTCCTGGAAGTGTGCCCTGCATTGCTGAGATGCGACGTCATGCATGCTTCTGGTCACGTCACGTCCCGCGCCAAAACCAAGGGTCCCGGGAGGACCAAGCAGGAGGCGGTCACTCGCGATCCCTGGGGACCTCACCCCCCCCCACCCCGGCAGGTACCACCACCCACCGCGGGGGACTTCCCACGGATGTGTGAGGGAACGCAGGGGCGCTCCATGCCATGGGCTGTGTGACATCGTGGGTGTGCTGTGTGTGAGGGAGCAGCGGTGGGCGGGTCCGCGTGCGTGTGTGTGTGTGTGTGTGTGCGTGTGCAAGCACGTGTGGCCGCCTGAGCATTCCTCGGAGCGGCGGGCCGTGTGTGTGTATGATCCCGCACTTGCGTGTGTGGACTTGTGCGTCCTCTTTGGCTCCCCTGTGTGCAGGACAGCATGTGTGCTTCGGTGCTGCGTGTGTGCGTTTCGTGTGCGCGTGTGTGGCAAGTGTGTATGCCTGCATTCCGGAGACAGTGTGTGCTTTTGTGTCTGTGTGTTTGCACACCCATGGGAGAGTGTGCGGCAAGGCCTCGTGTGGCTGCATGCACATCGGGGTCGTCTGTGTTCTCGTGTGCTGCGTGTGCATGTCGGCATGGGCACACTTGTGCCTCTGAGTGTGGCCACGTGTGCGTGCCTCGTGGGTGTGTAGGCTTCAGTGCACGCATGTGAGGGTTTGTGGGGAGCGTGCACGTGTGTGTGCTGGACGCCGTGTGTGTAGGTGTCTGTTTCTTGGGTGTGTGTTTACATGAGCAGGACTGTGTCTTGGTGTGGCCGGCTGTCATGCCCGGGAGCAGAGACCGTGTGTTTGTTGCGTATGCCTGTGCTTCGAAGCACCCAGGCACGTGCGCACGCGTGCACGCAGAATTCCGCAGGCCAGCGTGAGGTGAGTCGTGGGTATGTTGTGTGCACGCATTTTCAGGCACCGCTGGGTGTGTGACCCTGCAGGGCTACACCTGTATGGCTGTGGGCCAGAGACCTTGCATGTGAGGGTGTAGTGTGCATATCCTTGTGTGCCCACAGATTGCTGTTGGGTGTGGTGGGCTTGCTGGCCCAGGGCTTACTGTGGTGTTCTGTGTGTATCTGTGCTGTAGGTGTCGCCACCCCTGCATGCCTCTGTGTTGGAGACTCTGTGTGTGTGTGCGTGTGCGTGCGTGTGTGTGTGTCTGTCTGTCTGTCTGTGTGTCTCCGGGGCCTTCTTTGTGCACCGTTGTGCTGGAGCGCTGCCGTGAGTGTTGTGGGTGCATGTTTCCATGTGCACTTCCGTGTCCAGTTGCGGGGCTGAGGGTGCATGACTCTGTGACAGAGCTAGGATGTGTGCAGGGGTGCCCGTGCAGGGCTTGTGTGCGTGTGTGTGTGAGTGTGTGCGTGCTCAGATGGGTCACGGTCCGTTGTGTATGCCTGTGGGCTCGAGGCCGTGGATGTGGTCGGGTATGTGTGTTAGTGTTTGGGGGCACACACGTGTACGGTGTTGATGGTGAGGCCACCTGTGTTTGCCTGTGCCGGACCCTGTGTGAATTGGGTGTGTTCCGTGCGTGTTTTTGCGAGCACTTATGGGGCTGCATGGAAGGAACGGTGTGCATACCCCAGGTCCAACTGCACGAGTGTGTATGTAGTGTGTACAGTGGGTTCGCATGAGGGGGTGTGTGTGTGTGTGTGTGTGTGTGTGTCTGTGTACGCGTGTTTTTCCTAGGATGCAGAACCAGGCTTTTGCTTACATTCTTCCCTCTCCTTCGGGGCACGTGTGTGTGTGTGTGAGTGTGCATGCTCAGGTGTGTTGGGGTCAGTTGTGTCTGCCGGTCGGCCAGAGGCCGTGCATATGGTCTGTCGTGTGTGTGAGTATGAGTCACCTGAGTCACCCTGGTCACACGTGTGGATCTTTATTTGGCGTGGGACCACACGTGTATGCCTGTGCCAGACATCTTGTGGGAGTGCTGTGGCGCGTGTGAGTGTGTTGACAAGAGCACCAGTGTGTCTCCATTCAGGGGCTGGTGTACAGGCCGGAGTTCAATAGAGACACGTGTGTCTTTAGTGTATTCGGGGGGTTTGCATGAGCACGAGTGTCTGTGTGTGTCTGTGTGTGTGAATGGAGCGTGCTGGGGTGTGTTTGCATGTACGCGTGTGCGCCGTGTGTGTGTGAGATCTCCATGCCATTGGAACTGAGGTGACGTGGGCGTGGGTGTGGCACGTGCATGTGTTGGCACGGACACGTGTGTGTTGCAGTTCCTCTGTGTTTAGAAGAATAGTGTGTGGATCTGTGTGGCCCCATTCACGCCAGGGTGTCAGCCTCTGTGTGCGTGCGTGCGTGTGTGCCCATTTGCCATCTCCATGCCTTTGATTCAGAGATCAGGTGTGGGTGGGTGTAGCATGTGCCTGATTTGCAGGAGGACGTCGGTGTCTCGCGTCTGTCCGTGGTTAGAATAGCATGTGAGTGTGATTGTGTGTGGACTCATGCACCTCTGGGTGCCCGGAGTTTGCCTCTGCTGCGTGTGTGTGTGCACGAGTGTACACTTGGGCCATGTCCATGCCTTTGTTTCGGAGAGCGTGTGTGGGAATGCGTAGCCACCTGATGTGTGCCCAGTGACCGTGTGTCTGTGTCTGCGTATCTGTCCCACCCACGGAGGTTCAGGCTGCTGAGATGCATATGCGGGAGCATCGCCGTTGAGCAGAGGCAGGAGAAGCTTCACGGGCAGCGACGTGATCAGCCTGGGTCCTCGTCGCAGGGAAAACCTGAAGTCTGGTGCCGGGGCGAAACACGGGTCCGATGGAGGCCCCCAGGGAAAAACACTGAAATGTCGAAGGCCGATGTCACCCGTGGTCCTGGGCGTTACCGTGGGTACGTGCGTGCGAGCTCTTCTTCGCGGCAAGGGGCAGGTGGGGTGCCTGAGCTCATGGGCTCATGAGGTCGGTGCTTACGATTCTGCCTGGGAATCCCCATGCCGAGGAGGGGATGGGCCCGTATGCTGGCCCAGAGGGCCGAGTCACACAAGCTCTGGGACGGCATCCCAGCGGGCGGAGGTCCTTCCCCTGGGGATGGTGGTGCTGGGCAGGGAGAGGAGATGAGCGAAAGGCCGGCTAACGGGGCTCCTGTCTTCCCTGCGGTAATGACAGAGGTCAAGGAGAGGGGGGAAGGACGAGCCAGGGCCAAAGACGCCCCGTGTCCAGGTTCGGTGGATGGCGGGGACAGTTCTGCGGAGTGCTCCCCGTGGATGTCCTCAGACACATCCACTGCACACAGCACGGTGGGACTGCAGATTCATTAGTCCGTCGAACCCCAGAGCCCGTGCTCGCTACTGGTCTAGCAAGGGGCCGGGCTCTTGCTGACACAGTCACCCTCTGCACCTCCGAACCAATGTGACGGAGTGGGGACCGGGCCCCGAGGGGGGACTGTTGGAGTGGGGACGGCGGAGGGGCGAACGTAGGAACGACGACACTCTCCTTCTGGCCCAGGAGGCTGGAGGGAGTATAAAGTGCCGGGAAAGGTGCGCTCGCAGCACAAGCGCGCGCATACACACGCACACAGAGGCACACCATCGGGTGAAGCACCCCACCCCCTGCCACGGACTCTGTAGCCACTCACATGCACTGACACATACACTCGGCCGCAAAACCAGGCGACCCCCCCACGCCCAAACACACACACACACACACACACACACCGTGATTCGGTCACTCTCACGTCCTGACAGGCACACACTCCCCCTGCCAGGCACACACCCGCCACACACTCACGTGTCCAGAGGCACCCTCATACGGAGCAACCCACGCTGCCCCATGATCCCCAGTTCCCTGCTTCCCTAGGTCCTTGGCTTGGGATCCCCCAGATGGGCAACAGAGGAGAGGGCGGGGTATTGCTGAAGCCAGACCCAGGACACCCACCCGTGTGCGGTCCGTCCCACGCGGACCCTGAGGCTCACATGCCCCCTTCTCCACGGTCTGCAGGCAAGCGCCCAAGGCCCCCTACCCGCTGACGCTCTACCCTCTGCCCTCTATGCCCCCCAAAGAGAAATGCCCTCAAAGGCACACCTCGTCCTCACCAACACCCCAGGGAGCATGAACCCCTGCCGAAGGGCTGAGCGCGCGCAGGCTGCTTTGACCGTGTTGGGCGCCGTGCCTCTTCGGAGCTTCAGCCTTTTGTGCGTAGGCCCGTGGATAGACCTACGGCGTGCAGAGTACCTGCTACGAGCCTCAGCTGGGAGGTGGTGACGTGAGGCCCTGGGTCACTCTGCCCCCGAGCGGGTGTCTACTCGGCTGAGACGCCTCTGCCTAGGGACGCCCGCAGAGGTTCCAGTCTGCGGCCAGGACAGTGGGGGAGAGGTGAGCGTCTGCGCAGCAGGCAGGTGCTCCGTTTCCCCAGCTAGAGTGGCTCCAAGGGCAGCAGCCGCGAGGGTGAGGTTCCAGAGGATCCTTTCTGCCCTTCAGCAGGCCCACCCCTCCTCCCAACATTTGGTAGGAGAACCTTTCCTGCGGCAGCGGCTCCTTCCAAAAGGCGGGATTGGCGGCCAAACTTCACGGATGCTTCCTGTCCCTTGCTTGCACCGTGCAGTGTGAAACGCCTGTTCCGTGTCCGGCTGTGGAGTGGATGATCTGTATGGCCCAGCCCTGCCCCTTGCGGGGCGGGTGGAGGTGCCCGAGACTCCAGCAGGGCAGGCTCGCCGCTCTAGCGGCGTTGGGGAGGCCGATCTTCTGGGCATCTTGGTCTGGAAATGCCCGAGTATCCTTGGCTCGCTCCCGCATTGCTGCCACCAGGCCCTGCTTGTGCTCGGCAGCTGCAGGTGCCATACGTGCTGGTACTTCACTGAGCCGCGGGAGCGGGACAGCTCCCGTGGAGAGCATGGTCTTAAGGGGTCCTCAGGCTGGGCCATTTCAGGGACCGCAGCGTATTCCTCTACGCCTGCGGCGCTGGGTAGGCTGTTGCCAAGGAGGTGAGGCCTAGGCGAGAGGAGGGCACAGGGTCGCCCACTGCCAAGCATCTGCCACCTGGGCTCTGGGCACTGGGCTGACGTGGAAGCCTGGCCTGGCCCCTCTCCCGGCCTGGCCGTGCCGGGAGAGAAGGGTGAGGCCGTGGAGGGCGGATCCTGCCCGACGTCAGGGAGCCCCACACGTTAGCAGTGCATGCAGCGTGAGGGAGTCAGGGCCAGGGTCCCCACCCCTAACACAGAGAGCCAGGACGGCTAAGGACAAAACCGCCCTAGCCTCCCGGTTTACCACCTAGACTGGAGCCCCGGGGTATCCTGTCTCGCAGGCTCTGCAGGGCTGACTTTTGCCTCAGAAGCTGAATCAAAGCCACTCACCATGAATCATCGGGCCCTGTCCCAGGCTGAGGCAGAGAGTCTCCCGATACCAGCCCATCAGTCCCACGGACGTGGTGGACAGGGCACGATCAAATCCCTGGCTGGCAACACCTTCACAGCGAATCCACAGGGGCCTCACTCTCAAGGTCCTTCAAAGAGCTGACAAATCCCCCGAAATCTGCATGGGAACACGGCAGCCCTCCGGGGAGATTGCTGCTCTCGCACAGGCAACTCTGCCCCGCTGCCCGGCACTCTCTGGGGCGGGGGGTTGGGGGGGGCGGGGGGGGTGCCGCTTCGAGGCATGGCCAAGACCACGGGCGCTAAGGCTCTGGAGCATGTGCTTCTGTCCCCGGCGGCTCCGGACTTGTCTTGTTCCTGTACGCGTCTGCTTGTCTCGGCCCAGGGAGGATCGTGCGCGTCCCTCTTTGCCCGTGTCTGTCGTGCTTCCTGAGCGTGGCGTGGCGTGGCGTGTCTTGGTCTGGGTCTGCCTGGGCCGTCTCGTCTCTGATCTCGCATCCCTGCCCGAGCCCACAGAGGCACAGCTGGGCCTGCATAATGGCCTTTGGCCCTGGTGAGCCTCTGCCCTGCCACAGGCGCCAGGCTGTTGGCCCGACTTGTGTTTGGATGCATTTCTATCGCTGAGACAATCTGCCCGTGAACTGGACCCCGTGGTTTTCAACTTGGAGTCAGAGGAGGATGGGGCTGCCTCAGTAATCTAGGGGAGCCCCGAGGAGTCCTTGGCTGCCAGGGCCGTAAGGGATGCGCTGACGCATCCTTGGGAACAGGGGAAGAGCCCCGCACCTACTGCCGGTCAGCGAGGGGTAGGGATCTCAGTGGCCCGGCCTCGGTCATGAGGTCACTCATCTGCCTCACTCCTCCCACTTGCAAATGCTCTGTGGCTTTGGGACTCAAAGGCCAGTCACCTGCACGCAGCGTAGACGTGGCCAGCTTTTTAAAAGGCCGCCCGTGCTGCTGTCGCCCACATCTTCCTCCAGGGCCGTGAAGCCAGCCTCCTTACTGACCGGGGCCGCCTGGCGTCCACGATGGCAGTGCCTGGGTTCTGGGTACGCCCTGCCTGCCTGTTTCCACCCTCTCTTCCTCCCGGACTTCCTCATCGGCTGTCTGATCCATGCTTTCGGGAAACATGACTGCGGACCTCGTTGACACCACGGGATGGAGCTGTGCTCAGCCCACCTTTGGCTTCCCCACACGGGGGTGGTCCCTTGCGCGTAGGCAATGTGTCCTTTGGGCCTGGAGGCCTTGCAGTGTATGAACTGAGCTGGGGGCCGACCAGTCCCTCCCGCCCGGCCTCCGCCCTTCCTCGCTCCGTCCCCGAGTCTGCCTCCCCAACCCTGCCCGCGCCTGTCCCTCCCGCCCCGGTCCCTCTCCTCCCCTCTCCCCGTCCTTCCCGTTCCCCCTCGCTCCCCCTCGCTGCTGCTTCTCCTTCTGGGCTTCTCTGCGTCTCCTCCTAGTCTCCCCACGTCCCCCCTCTCCCTGTCACCACCCCAGCCTTCCCCCATCTCCAAGGCTGTGCTGTTTGTAGTGCAGTATTGCCACAGGGCCCTCCGCGAGTGTTCTGGGTACGGTTGCATGTGCTAGGTCAGTTTGGATTCATTGCACCAGTAACTCCAACGTCTGCACTGTTTCAGGGGCCGGCTCGGGAAATTTGCCTTCTCCCCTCGGACGGACAGGCCTCTTTCTCCCTGCAGGCGCCCCTCTGTGCGCTGACAGGGCGAGTTTGCGAGAGAGACACTTGGGCCCACCAAACACCCTGCCCGTAACCTCGAGGCAGCTCCTCCTGCTTCTTTCCGCTCAAACTCCCCCAGGACAAACCCACCATTCCTTTTCAATGAGGCCCTCCCACGATGCAACCGCGACAACGCTGGCAGCCTTGCCGTCCCCCACGGGGACTTCCTCACACCTCCGGGGGCACCCGTCCTATCCGCCCGCTGACCCCCTCCCCACCCCCCCACACACACCCTGGAGCGACCCCACAGGAGGGCAAGGACCTGGTGAGTACCAGAGAAAGGGCACATGTGCCGTCAAGGCTCACTTGGCCATCCCCTCCCCGGCTGGCACTCCACTCAGCCACGGACACACACTAAGGGAGAAGTTGGAGCAGAGTGGGAAGGAAGACTCAGAGAGCCCCCGCATCAAAGTCAGGCGTCGGAAGAGGACGCAAGGAGCAAAAGAGAGCCAGACAGAAAACGGAAAGGGGTCGCGCAGAGCAAAGTAGCCGGGGCGCGCGTTTTACCCGTGGCTGGGTCCGAGAAAGAGGCAGTTTCTCTTTGGACTAAGCGTCTGGCCCCTTGGCATGCCGCCGGGGCCCAGTCCCGGAGCTCACTGGGGCCGGCCTAGCAGCTCTGTACGCACCCTGGTGGCCAGGCACCTGGGCCCCCTTGCGAAGAAATTTCAGGGGAAGTACTCGGTGTGCAGTTTCCTTCTCTTAAGGACAGCTGGGGCAGGGGTGGGGCGGCGGGGGTTGGGGTCGGGAGGCCGATGGTCCCTGCGCCCAGCCCCTTGGGGGCGCCCCGGCTTCCCCCCCACCCCCCCACCCCCGGGCAGGTCAAGGGGAAATCCAGGTGACAGCGACGCGGCCGCCCTTGGAGCACCAGCCGCTGACCCCAGGGCTTTCCCCCACTTGCGCTAAGAGGTGCGCGGGAGGCTTTCGGGCGGCGCGCAGGCACTGGATTCAGCCGCTGGGTTTCAATTCCTGGTGCCAGCCGAGGGGGTCCCAGGCGGACGGGTGAGAAAGGGACCGTGGGTCTGTGATGCCAGGGCACTCGCGGGAAAGGCCTGAGCGGTGTCTCTGAAGAAAACGTTTGGGGTCGCGAGGCGCGCAGGCCACAGTGGAGGACGGCCACTGGCGGGCTCCCTGGCTGGCTCTTGCGCCCGCAAGGGAAAGGCTGGTGGTGGCCACGCCCCCTGGCCTATCACTGGTTGGACCCGGAGCTCCCAGCGTTCTGCGCGGGGCTCAGAGTCTCCATCCAGCCCAGGCCGCAGGCGTGGCCGCCCAGGCCCCCCCCACGCCCGCCCCTGCGCCGGCGCCGGCGGCCCCCGCCCCCCACCGCCACGCCGGGCGCTTTGCGCACGCGGGCTTCAGGCCGGCGCACTCTGATAGGCGGCTGCTGCCCACCGCCCTTCCCGGGCGCGGGAGCTGCACCTGCCGGCCCCGCCTCCATTGCCTTCCCTCCGCAGCTGCCTGGGCTCAGGGCCGCGGCCACATGGAGAGTGAGTCGAGGTCCGCGGAAGGCGGGGCTGCCCCAGAATCCGGGAGCACCTTGGTCCCAGACGGGGGCGGTGAGGAGGCGGCGGCCCTCAGGGAGACCGGCTCCTGCGGGCACGCGGGGGCGCTTCTGGCCCCAGAGGCTGCGGGGGTGGTGGCAGAGGCTGTGCGGGAAGCTGAGGCCCAGCAGGGCACAGAGGAGGCCGGCGCGGGGGAGGAGTTGGTGCTGCTGGTGGAGGACGTCATGGCGGTGGTGGAGGTGGTGGCGGTGGAAGACGAGGTGCTGGCGGTGGAAGACGAGGAGGTGGCGCCAGCACCGCCGGTCGAGGAGCCCAAGGAGCTGCCGCAGGCGGAGCCGGTGCCGCGGGCCGACACAGCCGGCGCCCCACTGGCCGCGCTGGAGGTGGTTCAGGAAGCGCTCCGCTCCGTGGACGCCCAAGCCACCAGGGCCTACATGCGGCTGAAGCGCAGGGTGCATCAGAAGCGGAGCTGTCACCTGGCGCGAAGAAGGGCCATCATCCAGGCCATCCCTGGCTTCTGGGCACACGCCGTATCCTTCCTCCTGCTGGCTGGGTTTTGGCAGCTGTGGAGGAGAGTGGGAGCAGGGCGGCAGGGAGCAGGGCCACAGCCAGGGGCAGGAGAGCTGCGGGGATGGGCCCGGCTCCGGCAACCATGGGCCCCACCCACCTCCAGCCGTAGGGACACCCCCAGCAGTGGGCCCACCCCCCAGCAGTGGCCCCAGCCTTGTACTGCGCAGCATAGCGGGCCAGGGTCCAGCAGCGGGTGGTCCCCGGCCAGGTGGGTGGGGGCGGGGGTGGGGGGGGGGTGTGGGCGTTGTGGGGGAAAGGCAAGGGCTGAGACCTGTGCTGTCCTCCCTGAGCAGAAGCCGCGGGCCAGTGCTTTGGGGCCGCAGCACCCCAACACGCCTCTGCGGTCCCGGAACCCGTGTCAACTCTCTCGATTCCTAGCGAAGCCCAGTCACACTTGTCTCAGAGCAGATGTCGGAAGGAAAGGGTTTGGGGGGTACCTGGGGCAGATGGAGAGGCTGCCCACTTCATTCCCTGTCCTTCGAAACCCGTATTGTTCCCGTTCCCGAGTTGACGGCAGACCCAGGGTTGTGTGCGCTTGCACCCACTGAGAGTCAGTCAGCAGGCTGCCAGGCTTCAGCGGACCCCAGGACCCGGGACACGGTGCAGCGGGTGCTACGCACTCGGCCTCCCCAGGCCCTCCTGGGCAGGCCGAGGCCCCCGGCCCAGCTGCTCACAGACACGGTTCCTCCCTTCCTGCCTCAGCCTCTCCATGTCCCCCACCCTGTCTCTCTGTCTCTCTGCTCCCTGCCCACCCTCTGTGTCTCTTCGTCGGGACTTGGGTGTCCCTCTCTCCCCTCCTTCCCGCCGGGTCCTCCGACCCTCTCTCGCTGACGCTGCCGGGCTCTTGCTTGGGACCCTGGGTGTGCAGCCATGCTGCAAGTGAGCGGAAGAGCCCCCTTGTGGCACAGGAGGTCCCGCAAGGGCCCCGGGCTTCAGGTGAGCAGCCAAGCCAACAGGGCCGTGAGAGGGGGACCGAGCACATCCAGACAGCCAAGGAGGTGACTGACTGCCTCCTGGCACAGCCGACCACGGGCACGGGCCAGAGGGACGTAGGAAGGGAGAGCAGGCAGGCTCTTGGTCTTGCCCTGCGGGGCCCCGTCAGCCTCAGCCCTGTTGATCCTCGAAGGCCGGCGACGCCCCAGCGCAGAGCACGGGTGATGACGGGGCACGCGCTGAGGAGGTTGGGAGGGAGGCAGTGCCTGCTGTTTCCGCACACGCCGCATCGGGTCCCTGGCTCTGCGTCGGGAAGGGCCGGGTCGCCCCTGCTTCTCTTTCCGGACCACTGGACCTGGAGGCTCCTTGACCCAAGGCAGATCCTGAATCACCCCCAGATATCAGCCGTGAAAGGTGACCAGGACCCAGACATGCTCAGCTACTTGACCGATTTAGAGGTTCGCCCCGGAGACTGAGGCCGGCGGCCGTGCCTTGGGAGTGGGGTGTGAGCCCGAGGGGGTGCGGCCGAGTTGCTCGGAGCCGCGGTCAGTCAGTCACTCAGGCCAGCCAGGGGACACGTCCCCCTCCCCCTCCCCCTCCTCTGTCTCTGCCGGGGCAGGTGGAGGAACTGGGTCGTCCCAAGTACCGCTGCAGGTTGATGTTTTACTTTGGGAGCAACCCCTACTTCCGGAACGATGTGATCGTTAAGGAGTATCACCTTAGCATTGCCGGTAGGAGTGGGCTTGAGCTTCGGGGGAGCTGGCGGAGGGCCGCCGGGCACGCGGGCCCGGGAGCGGGAAGGGAGGAGGACGGGGGACTCGCGGCGGGCGAGGGGTTTGGCACCGGAGCGGGAGAGCTTGTAGGTTGAGAGGCGAGAGCGGGCGTGGGTCCTAGGCCATGGAGAGCCTCCCTTAAGTTTCCTCGCCCTGCAGGATATAGGGCCACTCGGTGCACTCCAGTCCAGTGGTTCTGGGATTATGAACGTGGAGCTGCCAGCCGCAGGCGAGACACCAGCAGCCTGAACTTCTTCAACTGGTTGTGTGACCCCCGCTGCCCGGGGTCCGACAGGATCGCCGAGGTGAGGCCCCTGCAGCCTGGGTCAGCAACGGTGATGCTGGAGTCCCGGCTGCTGGGGAACGGGCCGGGGGCCCCGTGCTCAACTGGCCTTTTGTCCCCTACCAGGTCATCGTCGAGGACCTGTGGCCCAATCCCTTGCAGTACTACCCGAGGCAGGAAGGCAGCCTGTGGGGATGAGCGGAGCGGAGCGGAGGGCCTGTCGGTGAGGAGCCCGGAGGGCTGGGTCCTGAACTGTGTGTGGAGGGTGCCGGGGACAGTCAGTTGAGTGGCGGAGAAACTGGAGGCTCGGAGGAGCCTGGGCCCACGGAGCAGGTGGCAGGGTGGGAAGTGAGCCCGCGGGAACTCAGAGCACCCACACGGGGCGGAGGATGTGTCTAGTCCGGCAGCTTCACGCCCCCTAGGCCGTCCGCCGGGAAATCCCTGGTCCATCGGGCGAAGCAGGGCTTCTCCACCCCACTTTCCTGAACTGTCTCCCACGGCTGGCGGCCCCTCGCTCGGTCCTGCTGCCACGCATTCCGTTGGGGATGGCCTGCCTGTTTTTGGGAGTCGGGCTCCTTGTCCCATCCCACTCTTGGGCCACGGTTCCCTGACTGCCCTCCACGTTCCTGAGCACCGCCTGTCCTCCCACAGCCATACGGACGTCCTCGGAAAAGGTCCTAGGCCGTCTGCAGGAAGGTCGTGGCGCCCTCGCGGAGGAGGAACAGGCGTCTCCCAAGGACAAGGCCTGCTCTCAACGTCACCTTGGCAATCAGTGGCATCATCCATTTTCACAAAGGGCTAAGACTTTTGTGTGGTTTCTCCTGTTTCTCCGTGTGTGTTAGTGTGAGAGAGATGCGTGTGTCTATGTGTCGGAGCATGGCAGATGGGTGGACGTGGACACCACAGAGCATCCCCGTTTGACCACCCAGAAGTATTTGATGAGGCCTCCCCCGTTGAGAGACATGGCGCCTACGGGGTGCTCTGCCTGCACGCGATAGAGACTGGGAAAAGGTTCAGCAGGGCAGCTCTAGAGAGCATCCTGCCCATAGCTGCAGGGACAGGGGGAAGGGCCATAAACAAGTTCCAGAGCACTTTGTGCCCATGTGTCGGTTGGTATCGGGGGCACAGGAGATGGCCACGAGGAAATCAGCCTCTTGGGATCCTCCAGCCCCGATCCTGTTGGATCCCATGGGTGGGGGTGATGTAGAGCATGGGGGCAGGGCCCGGCAGGGCTTGGCGTGCGGAGAGAAACCCCCCCTCCCTAGGCGGGACCTGGCAGAGGATGGGAAGAGGCAGAGCTCTCTCGGTGAAGTCTTGTTCTTCAGAGCAGGGCACACAGGAGGGGCAAGGTCCTCCCAAGAGGGGCCCTCGTGGCCCCAACGCTCTAAGTGCCATCCTATTCCCATCGCTTGGAGAGCTTTCCCAAGTTGCTCTGCTCCTGGAAGTGTGCCCTGCATTGCTGAGATGCGACGTCATGCATGCTTCTGGTCACGTCACGTCCCGCGCCAAAACCAAGGGTCCCGGGAGGACCAAGCAGGAGGCGGTCACTCGCGATCCCTGGGGACCTCACCCCCCCCCCACCCCGGCAGGTACCACCACCCACCGCGGGGGACTTCCCACGGATGTGTGAGGGAACGCAGGGGCGCTCCATGCCATGGGCTGTGTGACATCGTGGGTGTGCTGTGTGTGAGGGAGCAGCGGTGGGCGGGTCCGCGTGCGTGTGTGTGTGTGTGTGTGTGTGTGTGCGTGTGCAAGCACGTGTGGCCGCCTGAGCATTCCTCGGAGCGGCGGGCCGTGTGTGTGTATGATCCCGCACTTGCGTGTGTGGACTTGTGCGTCCTCTTTGGCTCCCCTGTGTGCAGGACAGCATGTGTGCTTCGGTGCTGCGTGTGTGCGTTTCGTGTGCGCGTGTGTGGCAAGTGTGTATGCCTGCATTCCGGAGACAGTGTGTGCTTTTGTGTCTGTGTGTTTGCACACCCATGGGAGAGTGTGCGGCAAGGCCTCGTGTGGCTGCATGCACATCGGGGTCGTCTGTGTTCTCGTGTGCTGCGTGTGCATGTCGGCATGGGCACACTTGTGCCTCTGAGTGTGGCCACGTGTGCGTGCCTCGTGGGTGTGTAGGCTTCAGTGCACGCATGTGAGGGTTTGTGGGGAGCGTGCACGTGTGTGTGCTGGACGCCGTGTGTGTAGGTGTCTGTTTCTTGGGTGTGTGTTTACATGAGCAGGACTGTGTCTTGGTGTGGCCGGCTGTCATGCCCGGGAGCAGAGACCGTGTGTTTGTTGCGTATGCCTGTGCTTCGAAGCACCCAGGCACGTGCGCACGCGTGCACGCAGAATTCCGCAGGTCAGCGTGAGGTGAGTCGTGGGTATGTTGTGTGCACGCATTTTCAGGCACCGCTGGGTGTGTGACCCTGCAGGGCTACACCTGTATGGCTGTGGGCCAGAGACCTTGCATGTGAGGGTGTAGTGTGCATATCCTTGTGTGCCCACAGATTGCTGTTGGGTGTGGTGGGCTTGCCGGCCCAGGGCTTACTGTGGTGTTCTGTGTGTATCTGTGCTGTAGGTGTCGCCACCCCTGCATGCCTCTGTGTTGGAGACTCTGTGTGTGTGTGCGTGTGCGTGCGTGTGTGTGTGTCTGTCTGTCTGTCTGTGTGTCTCCGGGGCCTTCTTTGTGCACCGTTGTGCTGGAGCGCTGCCGTGAGTGTTGTGGGTGCATGTTTCCATGTGCACTTCCGTGTCCAGTTGCGGGGCTGAGGGTGCATGACTCTGTGACAGAGCTAGGATGTGTGCAGGGGTGCCCGTGCAGGGCTTGTGTGCGTGTGTGTGTGAGTGTGTGCGTGCTCAGATGGGTCACGGTCCGTTGTGTATGCCTGTGGGCTCGAGGCCGTGGATGTGGTCGGGTATGTGTGTTAGTGTTTGGGGGCACACACGTGTACGGTGTTGATGGTGAGGCCACCTGTGTTTGCCTGTGCCGGACCCTGTGTGAATTGGGTGTGTTCCGTGCGTGTTTTTGCGAGCACTTATGGGGCTGCATGGAAGGAACGGTGTGCATACCCCAGGTCCAACTGCACGAGTGTGTATGTAGTGTGTACAGTGGGTTCGCATGAGGGGGTGTGTGTGTGTGTGTGTGTGTGTGTGTCTGTGTACGCGTGTTTTTCCTAGGATGCAGAACCAGGCTTTTGCTTACATTCTTCCCTCTCCTTCGGGGCACGTGTGTGTGTGTGTGAGTGTGCATGCTCAGGTGTGTTGGGGTCAGTTGTGTCTGCCGGTCGGCCAGAGGCCGTGCATATGGTCTGTCGTGTGTGTGAGTATGAGTCACCTGAGTCACCCTGGTCACACGTGTGGATCTTTATTTGGCGTGGGACCACACGTGTATGCCTGTGCCAGACATCTTGTGGGAGTGCTGTGGCGCGTGTGAGTGTGTTGACAAGAGCACCAGTGTGTCTCCATTCAGGGGCTGGTGTACAGGCCGGAGTTCAATAGAGACACGTGTGTCTTTAGTGTATTCGGGGGGTTTGCATGAGCACGAGTGTCTGTGTGTGTCTGTGTGTGTGAATGGAGCGTGCTGGGGTGTGTTTGCATGTACGCGTGTGCGCCATGTGTGTGTGAGATCTCCATGCCATTGGAACTGAGGTGACGTGGGCGTGGGTGTGGCACGTGCATGTGTTGGCACGGACACGTGTGTGTTGCAGTTCCTCTGTGTTTAGAAGAATAGTGTGTGGATCTGTGTGGCCCCATTCACGCCAGGGTGTCAGCCTCTGTGTGCGTGCGTGCGTGTGTGCCCATTTGCCATCTCCATGCCTTTGATTCAGAGATCAGGTGTGGGTGGGTGTAGCATGTGCCTGATTTGCAGGAGGACGTCGGTGTCTCGCGTCTGTCCGTGGTTAGAATAGCATGTGAGTGTGATTGTGTGTGGACTCATGCACCTCTGGGTGCCCGGAGTTTGCCTCTGCTGCGTGTGTGTGTGCACGAGTGTACACTTGGGCCATGTCCATGCCTTTGTTTCGGAGAGCGTGTGTGGGAATGCGTAGCCACCTGATGTGTGCCCAGTGACCGTGTGTCTGTGTCTGCGTATCTGTCCCACCCACGGAGGTTCAGGCTGCTGAGATGCATATGCGGGAGCATCGCCGTTGAGCAGAGGCAGGAGAAGCTTCACGGGCAGCGACGTGATCAGCCTGGGTCCTCGTCGCAGGGAAAACCTGAAGTCTGGTGCCGGGGCGAAACACGGGTCCGATGGAGGCCCCCAGGGAAAAACACTGAAATGTCGAAGGCCGATGTCACCCGTGGTCCTGGGCGTTACCGTGGGTACGTGCGTGCGTGCTCTTCTTCGCGGCAAGGGGCAGGTGGGGTGCCTGAGCTCATGGGCTCATGAGGTCGGTGCTTACGATTCTGCCTGGGAATCCCCATGCCGAGGAGGGGATGGGCCCGTATGCTGGCCCAGAGGGCCGAGTCACACAAGCTCTGGGACGGCATCCCAGCGGGCGGAGGTCCTTCCCCTGGGGATGGTGGTGCTGGGCAGGGAGAGGAGATGAGCGAAAGGCCGGCTAACGGGGCTGCTGTCTTCCCTGCGGTAATGACAGAGGTCAAGGAGAGGGGGGAAGGACGAGCCAGGGCCAAAGACGCCCCGTGTCCAGGTTCGGTGGATGGCGGGGACAGTTCTGCGGAGTGCTCCCCGTGGATGTCCTCAGACACATCCACTGCACACAGCACGGTGGGACTGCAGATTCATTAGTCCGTCGAACCCCAGAGCCCGTGCTCGCTACTGGTCTAGCAAGGGGCCGGGCTCTTGCTGACACAGTCACCCTCTGCACCTCCGAACCAATGTGACGGAGTGGGGACCGGGCCCCGAGGGGGGACTGTTGGAGTGGGGACGGCGGAGGGGCGAACGTAGGAACGACGACACTCTCCTTCTGGCCCAGGAGGCTGGAGGGAGTATAAAGTGCCGGGAAAGGTGCGCTCGCAGCACAAGCGCGCGCATACACACGCACACAGAGGCACACCATCGGGTGAAGCACCCCACCCCCTGCCACGGACTCTGTAGCCACTCACATGCACTGACACATACACTCGGCCGCAAAACCAGGCGACCCCCCCACGCCCAAACACACACACACACACACACACACACACACACCGTGATTCGGTCACTCTCACGTCCTGACAGGCACACACTCCCCCTGCCAGGCACACACCCGCCACACACTCACGTGTCCAGAGGCACCCTCATACGGAGCAACCCACGCTGCCCCATGATCCCCAGTTCCCTGCTTCCCTAGGTCCTTGGCTTGGGATCCCCCAGATGGGCAACAGAGGAGAGGGCGGGGTATTGCTGAAGCCAGACCCAGGACACCCACCCGTGTGCGGTCCGTCCCACGCGGACCCTGAGGCTCACATGCCCCCTTCTCCACGGTCTGCAGGCAAGCGCCCAAGGCCCCCTACCCGCTGACGCTCTACCCTCTGCCCTCTATGCCCCCCAAAGGGAAATGCCCTCAAAGGCACACCTCGTCCTCACCAACACCCCAGGGAGCATGAACCCCTGCCGAAGGGCTGAGCGCGCGCAGGCTGCTTTGACCGTGTTGGGCGCCGTGCCTCTTCGGAGCTTCAGCCTTTTGTGCGTAGGCCCGTGGATAGACCTACGGCGTGCAGAGTACCTGCTACGAGCCTCAGCTGGGAGGTGGTGACGTGAGGCCCTGGGTCACTCCGCCCCCGAGCGGGTGTCTACTCGGCTGAGACGCCTCTGCCTAGGGACGCCCGCAGAGGTTCCAGTCTGCGGCCAGGACAGTGGGGGAGAGGTGAGCGTCTGCGCAGCAGGCAGGCGCTCCGTTTCCCCAGCTAGAGTGGCTCCAAGGGCAGCAGCCGCGAGGGTGAGGTTCCAGAGGATCCTTTCTGCCCTTCAGCAGGCCCACCCCTCCTCCCAACATTTGGTAGGAGAACCTTTCCTGCGGCAGCGGCTCCTTCCAAAAGGCGGGATTGGCGGCCAAACTTCACGGATGCTTCCTGTCCCTTGCTTGCACCGTGCAGTGTGAAACGCCTGTTCCGTGTCCGGCTGTGGAGTGGATGATCTGTATGGCCCAGCCCTGCCCCTTGCGGGGCGGGTGGAGGTGCCCGAGACTCCAGCAGGGCAGGCTCGCCGCTCTAGCGGCGTTGGGGAGGCCGATCTTCTGGGCATCTTGGTCTGGAAATGCCCGAGTATCCTTGGCTCGCTCCCGCATTGCTGCCACCAGGCCCTGCTTGTGCTCGGCAGCTGCAGGTGCCATACGTGCTGGTACTTCACTGAGCCGCGGGAGCGGGACAGCTCCCGTGGAGAGCATGGTCTTAAGGGGTCCTCAGGCTGGGCCATTTCAGGGACCGCAGCGTATTCCTCTACGCCTGCGGCGCTGGGTAGGCTGTTGCCAAGGAGGTGAGGCCTAGGCGAGAGGAGGGCACAGGGTCGCCCACTGCCAAGCATCTGCCACCTGGGCTCTGGGCACTGGGCTGACGTGGAAGCCTGGCCTGGCCCCTCTCCCGGCCTGGCCGTGCCGGGAGAGAAGGGTGAGGCCGTGGAGGGCGGATCCTGCCCGACGTCAGGGAGCCCCACACGTTAGCAGTGCATGCAGCGTGAGGGAGTCAGGGCCAGGGTCCCCACCCCTAACACAGAGAGCCAGGACGGCTAAGGACAAAACCGCCCTAGCCTCCCGGTTTACCACCTAGACTGGAGCCCCGGGGTATCCTGTCTCGCAGGCTCTGCAGGGCTGACTTTTGCCTCAGAAGCTGAATCAAAGCCACTCACCATGAATCATCGGGCCCTGTCCCAGGCTGAGGCAGAGAGTCTCCCGATACCAGCCCATCAGTCCCACGGACGTGGTGGACAGGGCACGATCAAATCCCTGGCTGGCAACACCTTCACAGCGAATCCACAGGGGCCTCACTCTCAAGGTCCTTCAAAGAGCTGACAAATCCCCCGAAATCTGCATGGGAACACGGCAGCCCTCCGGGGAGATTGCTGCTCTCGCACAGGCAACTCTGCCCCGCTGCCCGGCACTCTCTGGGGCGGGGGGGCGGGGGGGGGAGCGGGGGGCGGCGGGTGGGGGTGTGTCCCGGCCGCTTCCTTCCTCGAAGCGGCATGGCCAAGACCACGGGCGCTAAGGCTCTGGAGCATGTGCTTCTGTCCCCGGCGGCTCCGGACTTGTCTTGTTCCTGTACGCGTCTGCTTGTCTCGGCCCAGGGAGGATCGTGCGCGTCCCTCTTTGCCCGTGTCTGTCGTGCTTCCTGAGCGTGGCGTGGCGTGGCGTGTCTTGGTCTGGGTCTGCCTGGGCCGTCACGTCTCTGATCTCGCATCCCTGCCCGAGCCCACAGAGGCACAGCTGGGCCTGCATAATGGCCTTTGGCCCTGGTGAGCCTCTGCCCTGCCACAGGCGCCAGGCTGTTGGCCCGACTTGTGTTTGGATGCATTTCTATCGCTGAGACAATCTGCCCGTGAACTGGACCCCGTGGTTTTCAACTTGGAGTCAGAGGAGGATGGGGCTGCCTCAGTAATCTAGGGGAGCCCCGAGGAGTCCTTGGCTGCCAGGGCCGTAAGGGATGCGCTGACGCATCCTTGGGAACAGGGGAAGAGCCCCGCACCTACTGCCGGTCAGCGAGGGGTAGGGATCTCAGTGGCCCGGCCTCGGTCATGAGGTCACTCATCTGCCTCACTCCTCCCACTTGCAAATGCTCTGTGGCTTTGGGACTCAAAGGCCAGTCACCTGCACGCAGCGTAGACGTGGCCAGCTTTTTAAAAGGCCGCCCGTGCTGCTGTCGCCCACATCTTCCTCCAGGGCCGTGAAGCCAGCCTCCTTACTGACCGGGGCCGCCTGGCGTCCACGATGGCAGTGCCTGGGTTCTGGGTACGCCCTGCCTGCCTGTTTCCACCCTCTCTTCCTCCCGGACTTCCTCATCGGCTGTCTGATCCATGCTTTCGGGAAACATGACTGCGGACCTCGTTGACACCACGGGATGGAGCTGTGCTCAGCCCACCTTTGGCTTCCCCACACGGGGGTGGTCCCTTGCGCGTAGGCAATGTGTCCTTTGGGCCTGGAGGCCTTGCAGTGTATGAACTGAGCTGGGGGCCGACCAGTCCCTCCCGCCCGGCCTCCGCCCTTCCTCGCTCCGTCCCCGAGTCTGCCTCCCCAACCCTGCCCGCGCCTGTCCCTCCCGCCCCGGTCCCTCTCCTCCCCTCTCCCCGTCCTTCCCGTTCCCCCTCGCTCCCCCTCGCTGCTGCTTCTCCTTCTGGGCTTCTCTGCGTCTCCTCCTAGTCTCCCCACGTCCCCCCTCTCCCTGTCACCACCCCAGCCTTCCCCCATCTCCAAGGCTGTGCTGTTTGTAGTGCAGTATTGCCACAGGGCCCTCCGCGAGTGTTCTGGGTACGGTTGCATGTGCTAGGTCAGTTTGGATTCATTGCACCAGTAACTCCAACGTCTGCACTGTTTCAGGGGCCGGCTCGGGAAATTTGCCTTCTCCCCTCGGACGGACAGGCCTCTTTCTCCCTGCAGGCGCCCCTCTGTGCGCTGACAGGGCGAGTTTGCGAGAGAGACACTTGGGCCCACCAAACACCCTGCCCGTAACCTCGAGGCAGCTCCTCCTGCTTCTTTCCGCTCAAACTCCCCCAGGACAAACCCACCATTCCTTTTCAATGAGGCCCTCCCACGATGCAACCGCGACAACGCTGGCAGCCTTGCCGTCCCCCACGGGGACTTCCTCACACCTCCGGGGGCACCCGTCCTATCCGCCCGCTGACCCCCTCCCCACCCCCCCACACACACCCTGGAGCGACCCCACAGGAGGGCAAGGACCTGGTGAGTACCAGAGAAAGGGCACATGTGCCGTCAAGGCTCACTTGGCCATCCCCTCCCCGGCTGGCACTCCACTCAGCCACGGACACACACTAAGGGAGAAGTTGGAGCAGAGTGGGAAGGAAGACTCAGAGAGCCCCCGCATCAAAGTCAGGCGTCGGAAGAGGACGCAAGGAGCAAAAGAGAGCCAGACAGAAAACGGAAAGGGGTCGCGCAGAGCAAAGTAGCCGGGGCGCGCGTTTTACCCGTGGCTGGGTCCGAGAAAGAGGCAGTTTCTCTTTGGACTAAGCGTCTGGCCCCTTGGCATGCCGCCGGGGCCCAGTCCCGGAGCTCACTGGGGCCGGCCTAGCAGCTCTGTACGCACCCTGGTGGCCAGGCACCTGGGCCCCCTTGCGAAGAAATTTCAGGGGAAGTACTCGGTGTGCAGTTTCCTTCTCTTAAGGACAGCTGGGGCAGGGGTGGGGCGGCGGGGGTTGGGGTCGGGAGGCCGATGGTCCCTGCGCCCAGCCCCTTGGGGGCGCCCCGGCTTCCCCCCCACCCCCCCACCCCCGGGCAGGTCAAGGAGAAATCCAGGTGACAGCGACGCGGCCGCCCTTGGAGCACCAGCCGCTGACCCCAGGGCTTTCCCCCACTTGCGCTAAGAGGTGCGCGGGAGGCTTTCGGGCGGCGCGCAGGCACTGGATTCAGCCGCTGGGTTTCAATTCCTGGTGCCAGCCGAGGGGTCCCAGGCGGACGGGTGAGAAAGGGACCGTGGGTCTGTGATGCCAGGGCACTCGCGGGAAAGGCCTGAGCGGTGTCTCTGAAGAAAACGTTTGGGGTCGCGAGGCGCGCAGGCCACAGTGGAGGACGGCCACTGGCGGGCTCCCTGGCTGGCTCTTGCGCGCGCAAGGGAAAGGCTGGTGGTGGCCACGCCCCCTGGCCTATCACTGGTTGGACCCGGAGCTCCCAGCGTTCTGCGCGGGGCTCAGAGTCTCCATCCAGCCCAGGCCGCAGGCGTGGCCGCCCAGGCCCCCCCACGCCCGCCCCTGCGCCGGCGCCGGCGGCCCCCGCCCCCCACCGCCACGCCGGGCGCTTTGCGCACGCGGGCTTCAGGCCGGCGCACTCTGATAGGCGGCTGCTGCCCACCGCCCTTCCCGGGCGCGGGAGCTGCACCTGCCGGCCCCGCCTCCATTGCCTTCCCTCCGCAGCTGCCTGGGCTCAGGGCCGCGGCCACATGGAGAGTGAGTCGAGGTCCGCGGAAGGCGGGGCTGCCCCAGAATCCGGGAGCACCTTGGTCCCAGACGGGGGCGGTGAGGAGGCGGCGGCCCTCAGGGAGACCGGCTCCTGCGGGCACGCGGGGGCGCTTCTGGCCCCAGAGGCTGCGGGGGTGGTGGCAGAGGCTGTGCGGGAAGCTGAGGCCCAGCAGGGCACAGAGGAGGCCGGCGCGGGGGAGGAGTTGGTGCTGCTGGTGGAGGACGTCATGGCGGTGGTGGAGGTGGTGGCGGTGGAAGACGAGGTGCTGGCGGTGGAAGACGAGGAGGTGGCGCCAGCACCGCCGGTCGAGGAGCCCAAGGAGCTGCCGCAGGCGGAGCCGGTGCCGCGGGCCGACACAGCCGGCGCCCCACTGGCCGCGCTGGAGGTGGTTCAGGAAGCGCTCCGCTCCGTGGACGCCCAAGCCACCAGGGCCTACATGCGGCTGAAGCGCAGGGTGCATCAGAAGCGGAGCTGTCACCTGGCGCGAAGAAGGGCCATCATCCAGGCCATCCCTGGCTTCTGGGCACACGCCGTATCCTTCCTCCTGCTGGCTGGGTTTTGGCAGCTGTGGAGGAGAGTGGGAGCAGGGCGGCAGGGAGCAGGGCCACAGCCAGGGGCAGGAGAGCTGCGGGGATGGGCCCGGCTCCGGCAACCATGGGCCCCACCCACCTCCAGCCGTAGGGACACCCCCAGCAGTGGGCCCACCCCCCAGCAGTGGCCCCAGCCTTGTACTGCGCAGCATAGCGGGCCAGGGTCCAGCAGCGGGTGGTCCCCGGCCAGGTGGGTGGGGGCGGGGGTGGGGGGGGGGTGTGGGCGTTGTGGGGGAAAGGCAAGGGCTGAGACCTGTGCTGTCCTCCCTGAGCAGAAGCCGCGGGCCAGTGCTTTGGGGCCGCAGCACCCCAACACGCCTCTGCGGTCCCGGAACCCGTGTCAACTCTCTCGATTCCTAGCGAAGCCCAGTCACACTTGTCTCAGAGCAGATGTCGGAAGGAAAGGGTTTGGGGGGTACCTGGGGCAGATGGAGAGGCTGCCCACTTCATTCCCTGTCCTTCGAAACCCGTATTGTTCCCGTTCCCGAGTTGACGGCAGACCCAGGGTTGTGTGCGCTTGCACCCACTGAGAGTCAGTCAGCAGGCTGCCAGGCTTCAGCGGACCCCAGGACCCGGGACACGGTGCAGCGGGTGCTACGCACTCGGCCTCCCCAGGCCCTCCTGGGCAGGCCGAGGCCCCCGGCCCAGCTGCTCACAGACACGGTTCCTCCCTTCCTGCCTCAGCCTCTCCATGTCCCCCACCCTGTCTCTCTGTCTCTCTGCTCCCTGCCCACCCTCTGTGTCTCTTCGTCGGGACTTGGGTGTCCCTCTCTCCCCTCCTTCCCGCCGGGTCCTCCGACCCTCTCTCGCTGACGCTGCCGGGCTCTTGCTTGGGACCCTGGGTGTGCAGCCATGCTGCAAGTGAGCGGAAGAGCCCCCTTGTGGCACAGGAGGTCCCGCAAGGGCCCCGGGCTTCAGGTGAGCAGCCAAGCCAACAGGGCCGTGAGAGGGGGACCGAGCACATCCAGACAGCCAAGGAGGTGACTGACTGCCTCCTGGCACAGCCGACCACGGGCACGGGCCAGAGGGACGTAGGAAGGGAGAGCAGGCAGGCTCTTGGTCTTGCCCTGCGGGGCCCCGTCAGCCTCAGCCCTGTTGATCCTCGAAGGCCGGCGACGCCCCAGCGCAGAGCACGGGTGATGACGGGGCACGCGCTGAGGAGGTTGGGAGGGAGGCAGTGCCTGCTGTTTCCGCACACGCCGCATCGGGTCCCTGGCTCTGCGTCGGGAAGGGCCGGGTCGCCCCTGCTTCTCTTTCCGGACCACTGGACCTGGAGGCTCCTTGACCCAAGGCAGATCCTGAATCACCCCCAGATATCAGCCGTGAAAGGTGACCAGGACCCAGACATGCTCAGCTACTTGACCGATTTAGAGGTTCGCCCCGGAGACTGAGGCCGGCGGCCGTGCCTTGGGAGTGGGGTGTGAGCCCGAGGGGGTGCGGCCGAGTTGCTCGGAGCCGCGGTCAGTCAGTCACTCAGGCCAGCCAGGGGACACGTCCCCCTCCCCCTCCCCCTCCTCTGTCTCTGCCGGGGCAGGTGGAGGAACTGGGTCGTCCCAAGTACCGCTGCAGGTTGATGTTTTACTTTGGGAGCAACCCCTACTTCCGGAACGATGTGATCGTTAAGGAGTATCACCTTAGCATTGCCGGTAGGAGTGGGCTTGAGCTTCGGGGGAGCTGGCGGAGGGCCGCCGGGCACGCGGGCCCGGGAGCGGGAAGGGAGGAGGACGGGGGACTCGCGGCGGGCGAGGGGTTTGGCACCGGAGCGGGAGAGCTTGTAGGTTGAGAGGCGAGAGCGGGCGTGGGTCCTAGGCCATGGAGAGCCTCCCTTAAGTTTCCTCGCCCTGCAGGATATAGGGCCACTCGGTGCACTCCAGTCCAGTGGTTCTGGGATTATGAACGTGGAGCTGCCAGCCGCAGGCGAGACACCAGCAGCCTGAACTTCTTCAACTGGTTGTGTGACCCCCGCTGCCCGGGGTCCGACAGGATCGCCGAGGTGAGGCCCCTGCAGCCTGGGTCAGCAACGGTGATGCTGGAGTCCCGGCTGCTGGGGAACGGGCCGGGGGCCCCGTGCTCAACTGGCCTTTTGTCCCCTACCAGGTCATCGTCGAGGACCTGTGGCCCAATCCCTTGCAGTACTACCCGAGGCAGGAAGGCAGCCTGTGGGGATGAGCGGAGCGGAGCGGAGGGCCTGTCGGTGAGGAGCCCGGAGGGCTGGGTCCTGAACTGTGTGTGGAGGGTGCCGGGGACAGTCAGTTGAGTGGCGGAGAAACTGGAGGCTCGGAGGAGCCTGGGCCCACGGAGCAGGTGGCAGGGTGGGAAGTGAGCCCGCGGGAACTCAGAGCACCCACACGGGGCGGAGGATGTGTCTAGTCCGGCAGCTTCACGCCCCCTAGGCCGTCCGCCGGGAAATCCCTGGTCCATCGGGCGAAGCAGGGCTTCTCCACCCCACTTTCCTGAACTGTCTCCCACGGCTGGCGGCCCCTCGCTCGGTCCTGCTGCCACGCATTCCGTTGGGGATGGCCTGCCTGTTTTTGGGAGTCGGGCTCCTTGTCCCATCCCACTCTTGGGCCACGGTTCCCTGACTGCCCTCCACGTTCCTGAGCACCGCCTGTCCTCCCACAGCCATACGGACGTCCTCGGAAAAGGTCCTAGGCCGTCTGCAGGAAGGTCGTGGCGCCCTCGCGGAGGAGGAACAGGCGTCTCCCAAGGACAAGGCCTGCTCTCAACGTCACCTTGGCAATCAGTGGCATCATCCATTTTCACAAAGGGCTAAGACTTTTGTGTGGTTTCTCCTGTTTCTCCGTGTGTGTTAGTGTGAGAGAGATGCGTGTGTCTATGTGTCGGAGCATGGCAGATGGGTGGACGTGGACACCACAGAGCATCCCCGTTTGACCACCCAGAAGTATTTGATGAGGCCTCCCCCGTTGAGAGACATGGCGCCTACGGGGTGCTCTGCCTGCACGCGATAGAGACCGGGAAAAGGTTCAGCAGGGCAGCTCTAGAGAGCATCCTGCCCATAGCTGCAGGGACAGGGGGAAGGGCCATAAACAAGTTCCAGAGCACTTTGTGCCCATGTGTCGGTTGGTATCGGGGGCACAGGAGATGGCCACGAGGAAATCAGCCTCTTGGGATCCTCCAGCCCCGATCCTGTTGGATCCCATGGGTGGGGGTGATGTAGAGCATGGGGGCAGGGCCCGGCAGGGCTTGGCGTGCGGAGAGAAACCCCCCCTCCCTAGGCGGGACCTGGCAGAGGATGGGAAGAGGCAGAGCTCTCTCGGTGAAGTCTTGTTCTTCAGAGCAGGGCACACAGGAGGGGCAAGGTCCTCCCAAGAGGGGCCCTCGTGGCCCCAACGCTCTAAGTGCCATCCTATTCCCATCGCTTGGAGAGCTTTCCCAAGTTGCTCTGCTCCTGGAAGTGTGCCCTGCATTGCTGAGATGCGACGTCATGCATGCTTCTGGTCACGTCACGTCCCGCGCCAAAACCAAGGGTCCCGGGAGGACCAAGCAGGAGGCGGTCACTCGCGATCCCTGGGGACCTCACCCCCCCCCCCACCCCGGCAGGTACCACCACCCACCGCGGGGGACTTCCCACGGATGTGTGAGGGAACGCAGGGGCGCTCCATGCCATGGGCTGTGTGACATCGTGGGTGTGCTGTGTGTGAGGGAGCAGCGGTGGGCGGGTCCGCGTGCGTGTGTGTGTGTGTGTGTGTGTGTGTGCGTGTGCAAGCACGTGTGGCCGCCTGAGCATTCCTCGGAGCGGCGGGCCGTGTGTGTGTATGATCCCGCACTTGCGTGTGTGGACTTGTGCGTCCTCTTTGGCTCCCCTGTGTGCAGGACAGCATG
Source organism: Meles meles (assembly GCF_922984935.1). Taxonomy (NCBI): domain Eukaryota; kingdom Metazoa; phylum Chordata; class Mammalia; order Carnivora; family Mustelidae; genus Meles; species Meles meles. The sequence continues at coordinate 9,772,027 of NC_060088.1, read as the reverse complement.
TGTGCTTCGGTGCTGCGTGTGTGCGTTTCGTGTGCGCGTGTGTGGCAAGTGTGTATGCCTGCATTCCGGAGACAGTGTGTGCTTTTGTGTCTGTGTGTTTGCACACCCATGGGAGAGTGTGCGGCAAGGCCTCGTGTGGCTGCATGCACATCGGGGTCGTCTGTGTTCTCGTGTGCTGCGTGTGCATGTCGGCATGGGCACACTTGTGCCTCTGAGTGTGGCCACGTGTGCGTGCCTCGTGGGTGTGTAGGCTTCAGTGCACGCATGTGAGGGTTTGTGGGGAGCGTGCACGTGTGTGTGCGGGACGCCGTGTGTGTAGGTGTCTGTTTCTTGGGTGTGTGTTTACATGAGCAGGACTGTGTCTTGGTGTGGCCGGCTGTCATGCCCGGGAGCAGAGACCGTGTGTTTGTTGCGTATGCCTGTGCTTCGAAGCACCCAGGCACGTGCGCACGCGTGCACGCAGAATTCCGCAGGCCAGCGTGAGGTGAGCCGTGGGTATGTTGTGTGCACGCATTTTCAGGCACCGCTGGGTGTGTGACCCTGCAGGGCTACACCTGTATGGCTGTGGGCCAGAGACCTTGCATGTGAGGGTGTAGTGTGCATATCCTTGTGTGCCCACAGATTGCTGTTGGGTGTGGTGGGCTTGCCGGCCCAGGGCTTACTGTGGTGTTCTGTGTGTATCTGTGCTGTAGGTGTCGCCACCCCTGCATGCCTCTGTGTTGGAGACTCTGTGTGTGTGTGCGTGTGCGTGCGTGTGTGTGTGTCTGTCTGTCTGTCTGTGTGTCTCCGGGGCCTTCTTTGTGCACCGTTGTGCTGGAGCGCTGCCGTGAGTGTTGTGGGTGCATGTTTCCATGTGCACTTCCGTGTCCAGTTGCGGGGCTGAGGGTGCATGACTCTGTGACAGAGCTAGGATGTGTGCAGGGGTGCCCGTGCAGGGCTTGTGTGCGTGTGTGTGTGAGTGTGTGCGTGCTCAGATGGGTCACGGTCCGTTGTGTATGCCTGTGGGCTCGAGGCCGTGGATGTGGTCGGGTATGTGTGTTAGTGTTTGGGGGCACACACGTGTACGGTGTTGATGGTGAGGCCACCTGTGTTTGCCTGTGCCGGACCCTGTGTGAATTGGGTGTGTTCCGTGCGTGTTTTTGCGAGCACTTATGGGGCTGCATGGAAGGAACGGTGTGCATACCCCAGGTCCAACTGCACGAGTGTGTATGTAGTGTGTACAGTGGGTTCGCATGAGGGGGTGTGTGTGTGTGTGTGTGTGTGTGTGTCTGTGTACGCGTGTTTTTCCTAGGATGCAGAACCAGGCTTTTGCTTACATTCTTCCCTCTCCTTCGGGGCACGTGTGTGTGTGTGTGAGTGTGCATGCTCAGGTGTGTTGGGGTCAGTTGTGTCTGCCGGTCGGCCAGAGGCCGTGCATATGGTCTGTCGTGTGTGTGAGTATGAGTCACCTGAGTCACCCTGGTCACACGTGTGGATCTTTATTTGGCGTGGGACCACACGTGTATGCCTGTGCCAGACATCTTGTGGGAGTGCTGTGGCGCGTGTGAGTGTGTTGACAAGAGCACCAGTGTGTCTCCATTCAGGGGCTGGTGTACAGGCCGGAGTTCAATAGAGACACGTGTGTCTTTAGTGTATTCGGGGGGTTTGCATGAGCACGAGTGTCTGTGTGTGTCTGTGTGTGTGAATGGAGCGTGCTGGGGTGTGTTTGCATGTACGCGTGTGCGCCGTGTGTGTGTGAGATCTCCATGCCATTGGAACTGAGGTGACGTGGGCGTGGGTGTGGCACGTGCATGTGTTGGCACGGACACGTGTGTGTTGCAGTTCCTCTGTGTTTAGAAGAATAGTGTGTGGATCTGTGTGGCCCCATTCACGCCAGGGTGTCAGCCTCTGTGTGCGTGCGTGCGTGTGTGCCCATTTGCCATCTCCATGCCTTTGATTCAGAGATCAGGTGTGGGTGGGTGTAGCATGTGCCTGATTTGCAGGAGGACGTCGGTGTCTCGCGTCTGTCCGTGGTTAGAATAGCATGTGAGTGTGATTGTGTGTGGACTCATGCACCTCTGGGTGCCCGGAGTTTGCCTCTGCTGCGTGTGTGTGTGCACGAGTGTACACTTGGGCCATGTCCATGCCTTTGTTTCGGAGAGCGTGTGTGGGAATGCGTAGCCACCTGATGTGTGCCCAGTGACCGTGTGTCTGTGTCTGCGTATCTGTCCCACCCACGGAGGTTCAGGCTGCTGAGATGCATATGCGGGAGCATCGCCGTTGAGCAGAGGCAGGAGAAGCTTCACGGGCAGCGACGTGATCAGCCTGGGTCCTCGTCGCAGGGAAAACCTGAAGTCTGGTGCCGGGGCGAAACACGGGTCCGATGGAGGCCCCCAGGGAAAAACACTGAAATGTCGAAGGCCGATGTCACCCGTGGTCCTGGGCGTTACCGTGGGTACGTGCGTGCGAGCTCTTCTTCGCGGCAAGGGGCAGGTGGGGTGCCTGAGCTCATGGGCTCATGAGGTCGGTGCTTACGATTCTGCCTGGGAATCCCCATGCCGAGGAGGGGATGGGCCCGTATGCTGGCCCAGAGGGCCGAGTCACACAAGCTCTGGGACGGCATCCCAGCGGGCGGAGGTCCTTCCCCTGGGGATGGTGGTGCTGGGCAGGGAGAGGAGATGAGCGAAAGGCCGGCTAACGGGGCTGCTGTCTTCCCTGCGGTAATGACAGAGGTCAAGGAGAGGGGGGAAGGACGAGCCAGGGCCAAAGACGCCCCGTGTCCAGGTTCGGTGGATGGCGGGGACAGTTCTGCGGAGTGCTCCCCGTGGATGTCCTCAGACACATCCACTGCACACAGCACGGTGGGACTGCAGATTCATTAGTCCGTCGAACCCCAGAGCCCGTGCTCGCTACTGGTCTAGCAAGGGGCCGGGCTCTTGCTGACACAGTCACCCTCTGCACCTCCGAACCAATGTGACGGAGTGGGGACCGGGCCCCGAGGGGGGACTGTTGGAGTGGGGACGGCGGAGGGGCGAACGTAGGAACGACGACACTCTCCTTCTGGCCCAGGAGGCTGGAGGGAGTATAAAGTGCCGGGAAAGGTGCGCTCGCAGCACAAGCGCGCGCATACACACGCACACAGAGGCACACCATTGGGTGAAGCACCCCACCCCCTGCCACGGACTCTGTAGCCACTCACATGCACTGACACATACACTCGGCCGCAAAACCAGGCGACCCCCCCACGCCCAAACACACACACACACACACACACACACACACACCGTGATTCGGTCACTCTCACGTCCTGACAGGCACACACTCCCCCTGCCAGGCACACACCCGCCACACACTCACGTGTCCAGAGGCACCCTCATACGGAGCAACCCACGCTGCCCCATGATCCCCAGTTCCCTGCTTCCCTAGGTCCTTGGCTTGGGATCCCCCAGATGGGCAACAGAGGAGAGGGCGGGGTATTGCTGAAGCCAGACCCAGGACACCCACCCGTGTGCGGTCCGTCCCACGCGGACCCTGAGGCTCACATGCCCCCTTCTCCACGGTCTGCAGGCAAGCGCCCAAGGCCCCCTACCCGCTGACGCTCTACCCTCTGCCCTCTATGCCCCCCAAAGGGAAATGCCCTCAAAGGCACACCTCGTCCTCACCAACACCCCAGGGAGCATGAACCCCTGCCGAAGGGCTGAGCGCGCGCAGGCTGCTTTGACCGTGTTGGGCGCCGTGCCTCTTCGGAGCTTCAGCCTTTTGTGCGTAGGCCCGTGGATAGACCTACGGCGTGCAGAGTACCTGCTACGAGCCTCAGCTGGGAGGTGGTGACGTGAGGCCCTGGGTCACTCCGCCCCCGAGCGGGTGTCTACTCGGCTGAGACGCCTCTGCCTAGGGACGCCCGCAGAGGTTCCAGTCTGCGGCCAGGACAGTGGGGGAGAGGTGAGCGTCTGCGCAGCAGGCAGGCGCTCCGTTTCCCCAGCTAGAGTGGCTCCAAGGGCAGCAGCCGCGAGGGTGAGGTTCCAGAGGATCCTTTCTGCCCTTCAGCAGGCCCACCCCTCCTCCCAACATTTGGTAGGAGAACCTTTCCTGCGGCAGCGGCTCCTTCCAAAAGGCGGGATTGGCGGCCAAACTTCACGGATGCTTCCTGTCCCTTGCTTGCACCGTGCAGTGTGAAACGCCTGTTCCGTGTCCGGCTGTGGAGTGGATGATCTGTATGGCCCAGCCCTGCCCCTTGCGGGGCGGGTGGAGGTGCCCGAGACTCCAGCAGGGCAGGCTCGCCGCTCTAGCGGCGTTGGGGAGGCCGATCTTCTGGGCATCTTGGTCTGGAAATGCCCGAGTATCCTTGGCTCGCTCCCGCATTGCTGCCACCAGGCCCTGCTTGTGCTCGGCAGCTGCAGGTGCCATACGTGCTGGTACTTCACTGAGCCGCGGGAGCGGGACAGCTCCCGTGGAGAGCATGGTCTTAAGGGGTCCTCAGGCTGGGCCATTTCAGGGACCGCAGCGTATTCCTCTACGCCTGCGGCGCTGGGTAGGCTGTTGTCAAGGAGGTGAGGCCTAGGCGAGAGGAGGGCACAGGGTCGCCCACTGCCAAGCATCTGCCACCTGGGCTCTGGGCACTGGGCTGACGTGGAAGCCTGGCCTGGCCCCTCTCCCGGCCTGGCCGTGCCGGGAGAGAAGGGTGAGGCCGTGGAGGGCGGATCCTGCCCGACGTCAGGGAGCCCCACACGTTAGCAGTGCATGCAGCGTGAGGGAGTCAGGGCCAGGGTCCCCACCCCTAACACAGAGAGCCAGGACGGCTAAGGACAAAACCGCCCTAGCCTCCCGGTTTACCACCTAGACTGGAGCCCCGGGGTATCCTGTCTCGCAGGCTCTGCAGGGCTGACTTTTGCCTCAGAAGCTGAATCAAAGCCACTCACCATGAATCATCGGGCCCTGTCCCAGGCTGAGGCAGAGAGTCTCCCGATACCAGCCCATCAGTCCCACGGACGTGGTGGAGAGGGCACGATCAAATCCCTGGCTGGCAACACCTTCACAGCGAATCCACAGGGGCCTCACTCTCAAGGTCCTTCAAAGAGCTGACAAATCCCCCGAAATCTGCATGGGAACACGGCAGCCCTCCGGGGAGATTGCTGCTCTCGCACAGGCAACTCTGCCCCGCTGCCCGGCACTCTCTGGGGCGGGGGGTGGGGGGGGGGGGCGGGGGGGTGCCGCTTCGAGGCATGGCCAAGACCACGGGCGCTAAGGCTCTGGAGCATGTGCTTCTGTCCCCGGCGGCTCCGGACTTGTCTTGTTCCTGTACGCGTCTGCTTGTCTCGGCCCAGGGAGGATCGTGCGCGTCCCTCTTTGCCCGTGTCTGTCGTGCTTCCTGAGCGTGGCGTGGCGTGGCGTGTCTTGGTCTGGGTCTGCCTGGGCCGTCTCGTCTCTGATCTCGCATCCCTGCCCGAGCCCACAGAGGCACAGCTGGGCCTGCATAATGGCCTTTGGCCCTGGTGAGCCTCTGCCCTGCCACAGGCGCCAGGCTGTTGGCCCGACTTGTGTTTGGATGCATTTCTATCGCTGAGACAATCTGCCCGTGAACTGGACCCCGTGGTTTTCAACTTGGAGTCAGAGGAGGATGGGGCTGCCTCAGTAATCTAGGGGAGCCCCGAGGAGTCCTTGGCTGCCAGGGCCGTAAGGGATGCGCTGACGCATCCTTGGGAACAGGGGAAGAGCCCCGCACCTACTGCCGGTCAGCGAGGGGTAGGGATCTCAGTGGCCCGGCCTCGGTCATGAGGTCACTCATCTGCCTCACTCCTCCCACTTGCAAATGCTCTGTGGCTTTGGGACTCAAAGGCCAGTCACCTGCACGCAGCGTAGACGTGGCCAGCTTTTTAAAAGGCCGCCCGTGCTGCTGTCGCCCACATCTTCCTCCAGGGCCGTGAAGCCAGCCTCCTTACTGACCGGGGCCGCCTGGCGTCCACGATGGCAGTGCCTGGGTTCTGGGTACGCCCTGCCTGCCTGTTTCCACCCTCTCTTCCTCCCGGACTTCCTCATCTGCTGTCTGATCCATGCTTTCGGGAAACATGACTGCGGACCTCGTTGACACCACGGGATGGAGCTGTGCTCAGCCCACCTTTGGCTTCCCCACACGGGGGTGGTCCCTTGCGCGTAGGCAATGTGTCCTTTGGGCCTGGAGGCCTTGCAGTGTATGAACTGAGCTGGGGGCCGACCAGTCCCTCCCGCCCGGCCTCCGCCCTTCCTCGCTCCGTCCCCGAGTCTGCCTCCCCAACCCTGCCCGCGCCTGTCCCTCCCGCCCCGGTCCCTCTCCTCCCCTCTCCCCGTCCTTCCCGTTCCCCCTCGCTCCCCCTCGCTGCTGCTTCTCCTTCTGGGCTTCTCTGCGTCTCCTCCTAGTCTCCCCACGTCCCCCCTCTCCCTGTCACCACCCCAGCCTTCCCCCATCTCCAAGGCTGTGCTGTTTGTAGTGCAGTATTGCCACAGGGCCCTCCGCGAGTGTTCTGGGTACGGTTGCATGTGCTAGGTCAGTTTGGATTCATTGCACCAGTAACTCCAACGTCTGCACTGTTTCAGGGGCCGGCTCGGGAAATTTGCCTTCTCCCCTCGGACGGACAGGCCTCTTTCTCCCTGCAGGCGCCCCTCTGTGCGCTGACAGGGCGAGTTTGCGAGAGAGACACTTGGGCCCACCAAACACCCTGCCCGTAACCTCGAGGCAGCTCCTCCTGCTTCTTTCCGCTCAAACTCCCCCAGGACAAACCCACCATTCCTTTTCAATGAGGCCCTCCCACGATGCAACCGCGACAACGCTGGCAGCCTTGCCGTCCCCCACGGGGACTTCCTCACACCTCCGGGGGCACCCGTCCTATCCGCCCGCTGACCCCCTCCCCACCCCCCCACACACACCCTGGAGCGACCCCACAGGAGGGCAAGGACCTGGTGAGTACCAGAGAAAGGGCACATGTGCCGTCAAGGCTCACTTGGCCATCCCCTCCCCGGCTGGCACTCCACTCAGCCACGGACACACACTAAGGGAGAAGTTGGAGCAGAGTGGGAAGGAAGACTCAGAGAGCCCCCGCATCAAAGTCAGGCGTCGGAAGAGGACGCAAGGAGCAAAAGAGAGCCAGACAGAAAACGGAAAGGGGTCGCGCAGAGCAAAGTAGCCGGGGCGCGCGTTTTACCCGTGGCTGGGTCCGAGAAAGAGGCAGTTTCTCTTTGGACTAAGCGTCTGGCCCCTTGGCATGCCGCCGGGGCCCAGTCCCGGAGCTCACTGGGGCCGGCCTAGCAGCTCTGTACGCACCCTGGTGGCCAGGCACCTGGGCCCCCTTGCGAAGAAATTTCAGGGGAAGTACTCGGTGTGCAGTTTCCTTCTCTTAAGGACAGCTGGGGCAGGGGTGGGGCGGCGGGGGTTGGGGTCGGGAGGCCGATGGTCCCTGCGCCCAGCCCCTTGGGGGCGCCCCGGCTTCCCCCCCACCCCCCCACCCCCGGGCAGGTCAAGGGGAAATCCAGGTGACAGCGACGCGGCCGCCCTTGGAGCACCAGCCGCTGACCCCAGGGCTTTCCCCCACTTGCGCTAAGAGGTGCGCGGGAGGCTTTCGGGCGGCGCGCAGGCACTGGATTCAGCCGCTGGGTTTCAATTCCTGGTGCCAGCCGAGGGGGTCCCAGGCGGACGGGTGAGAAAGGGACCGTGGGTCTGTGATGCCAGGGCACTCGCGGGAAAGGCCTGAGCGGTGTCTCTGAAGAAAACGTTTGGGGTCGCGAGGCGCGCAGGCCACAGTGGAGGACGGCCACTGGCGGGCTCCCTGGCTGGCTCTTGCGCCCGCAAGGGAAAGGCTGGTGGTGGCCACGCCCCCTGGCCTATCACTGGTTGGACCCGGAGCTCCCAGCGTTCTGCGCGGGGCTCAGAGTCTCCATCCAGCCCAGGCCGCAGGCGTGGCCGCCCAGGCCCCCCCCACGCCCGCCCCTGCGCCGGCGCCGGCGGCCCCCGCCCCCCACCGCCACGCCGGGCGCTTTGCGCACGCGGGCTTCAGGCCGGCGCACTCTGATAGGCGGCTGCTGCCCACCGCCCTTCCCGGGCGCGGGAGCTGCACCTGCCGGCCCCGCCTCCATTGCCTTCCCTCCGCAGCTGCCTGGGCTCAGGGCCGCGGCCACATGGAGAGTGAGTCGAGGTCCGCGGAAGGCGGGGCTGCCCCAGAATCCGGGAGCACCTTGGTCCCAGACGGGGGCGGTGAGGAGGCGGCGGCCCTCAGGGAGACCGGCTCCTGCGGGCACGCGGGGGCGCTTCTGGCCCCAGAGGCTGCGGGGGTGGTGGCAGAGGCTGTGCGGGAAGCTGAGGCCCAGCAGGGCACAGAGGAGGCCGGCGCGGGGGAGGAGTTGGTGCTGCTGGTGGAGGACGTCATGGCGGTGGTGGAGGTGGTGGCGGTGGAAGACGAGGTGCTGGCGGTGGAAGACGAGGAGGTGGCGCCAGCACCGCCGGTCGAGGAGCCCAAGGAGCTGCCGCAGGCGGAGCCGGTGCCGCGGGCCGACACAGCCGGCGCCCCACTGGCCGCGCTGGAGGTGGTTCAGGAAGCGCTCCGCTCCGTGGACGCCCAAGCCACCAGGGCCTACATGCGGCTGAAGCGCAGGGTGCATCAGAAGCGGAGCTGTCACCTGGCGCGAAGAAGGGCCATCATCCAGGCCATCCCTGGCTTCTGGGCACACGCCGTATCCTTCCTCCTGCTGGCTGGGTTTTGGCAGCTGTGGAGGAGAGTGGGAGCAGGGCGGCAGGGAGCAGGGCCACAGCCAGGGGCAGGAGAGCTGCGGGGATGGGCCCGGCTCCGGCAACCATGGGCCCCACCCACCTCCAGCCGTAGGGACACCCCCAGCAGTGGGCCCACCCCCCAGCAGTGGCCCCAGCCTTGTACTGCGCAGCATAGCGGGCCAGGGTCCAGCAGCGGGTGGTCCCCGGCCAGGTGGGTGGGGGCGGGGGTGGGGGGGGGTGTGGGCGTTGTGGGGGAAAGGCAAGGGCTGAGACCTGTGCTGTCCTCCCTGAGCAGAAGCCGCGGGCCAGTGCTTTGGGGCCGCAGCACCCCAACACGCCTCTGCGGTCCCGGAACCCGTGTCAACTCTCTCGATTCCTAGCGAAGCCCAGTCACACTTGTCTCAGAGCAGATGTTGGAAGGAAAGGGTTTGGGGGGTACCTGGGGCAGATGGAGAGGCTGCCCACTTCATTCCCTGTCCTTCGAAACCCGTATTGTTCCCGTTCCCGAGTTGACGGCAGACCCAGGGTTGTGTGCGCTTGCACCCACTGAGAGTCAGTCAGCAGGCTGCCAGGCTTCAGCGGACCCCAGGACCCGGGACACGGTGCAGCGGGTGCTACGCACTCGGCCTCCCCAGGCCCTCCTGGGCAGGCCGAGGCCCCCGGCCCAGCTGCTCACAGACACGGTTCCTCCCTTCCTGCCTCAGCCTCTCCATGTCCCCCACCCTGTCTCTCTGTCTCTCTGCTCCCTGCCCACCCTCTGTGTCTCTTCGTCGGGACTTGGGTGTCCCTCTCTCCCCTCCTTCCCGCCGGGTCCTCCGACCCTCTCTCGCTGACGCTGCCGGGCTCTTGCTTGGGACCCTGGGTGTGCAGCCATGCTGCAAGTGAGCGGAAGAGCCCCCTTGTGGCACAGGAGGTCCCGCAAGGGCCCCGGGCTTCAGGTGAGCAGCCAAGCCAACAGGGCCGTGAGAGGGGGACCGAGCACATCCAGACAGCCAAGGAGGTGACTGACTGCCTCCTGGCACAGCCGACCACGGGCACGGGCCAGAGGGACGTAGGAAGGGAGAGCAGGCAGGCTCTTGGTCTTGCCCTGCGGGGCCCCGTCAGCCTCAGCCCTGTTGATCCTCGAAGGCCGGCGACGCCCCAGCGCAGAGCACGGGTGATGACGGGGCACGCGCTGAGGAGGTTGGGAGGGAGGCAGTGCCTGCTGTTTCCGCACACGCCGCATCGGGTCCCTGGCTCTGCGTCGGGAAGGGCCGGGTCGCCCCTGCTTCTCTTTCCGGACCACTGGACCTGGAGGCTCCTTGACCCAAGGCAGATCCTGAATCACCCCCAGATATCAGCCGTGAAAGGTGACCAGGACCCAGACATGCTCAGCTACTTGACCGATTTAGAGGTTCGCCCCGGAGACTGAGGCCGGCGGCCGTGCCTTGGGAGTGGGGTGTGAGCCCGAGGGGGTGCGGCCGAGTTGCTCGGAGCCGCGGTCAGTCAGTCACTCAGGCCAGCCAGGGGACACGTCCCCCTCCCCCTCCCCCTCCTCTGTCTCTGCCGGGGCAGGTGGAGGAACTGGGTCGTCCCAAGTACCGCTGCAGGTTGATGTTTTACTTTGGGAGCAACCCCTACTTCCGGAACGATGTGATCGTTAAGGAGTATCACCTTAGCATTGCCGGTAGGAGTGGGCTTGAGCTTCGGGGGAGCTGGCGGAGGGCCGCCGGGCACGCGGGCCCGGGAGCGGGAAGGGAGGAGGACGGGGGACTCGCGGCGGGCGAGGGGTTTGGCACCGGAGCGGGAGAGCTTGTAGGTTGAGAGGCGAGAGCGGGCGTGGGTCCTAGGCCATGGAGAGCCTCCCTTAAGTTTCCTCGCCCTGCAGGATATAGGGCCACTCGGTGCACTCCAGTCCAGTGGTTCTGGGATTATGAACGTGGAGCTGCCAGCCGCAGGCGAGACACCAGCAGCCTGAACTTCTTCAACTGGTTGTGTGACCCCCGCTGCCCGGGGTCCGACAGGATCGCCGAGGTGAGGCCCCTGCAGCCTGGGTCAGCAACGGTGATGCTGGAGTCCCGGCTGCTGGGGAACGGGCCGGGGGCCCCGTGCTCAACTGGCCTTTTGTCCCCTACCAGGTCATCGTCGAGGACCTGTGGCCCAATCCCTTGCAGTACTACCCGAGGCAGGAAGGCAGCCTGTGGGGATGAGCGGAGCGGAGCGGAGGGCCTGTCGGTGAGGAGCCCGGAGGGCTGGGTCCTGAACTGTGTGTGGAGGGTGCCGGGGACAGTCAGTTGAGTGGCGGAGAAACTGGAGGCTCGGAGGAGCCTGGGCCCACGGAGCAGGTGGCAGGGTGGGAAGTGAGCCCGCGGGAACTCAGAGCACCCACACGGGGCGGAGGATGTGTCTAGTCCGGCAGCTTCACGCCCCCTAGGCCGTCCGCCGGGAAATCCCTGGTCCATCGGGCGAAGCAGGGCTTCTCCACCCCACTTTCCTGAACTGTCTCCCACGGCTGGCGGCCCCTCGCTCGGTCCTGCTGCCACGCATTCCGTTGGGGATGGCCTGCCTGTTTTTGGGAGTCGGGCTCCTTGTCCCATCCCACTCTTGGGCCACGGTTCCCTGACTGCCCTCCACGTTCCTGAGCACCGCCTGTCCTCCCACAGCCATACGGACGTCCTCGGAAAAGGTCCTAGGCCGTCTGCAGGAAGGTCGTGGCGCCCTCGCGGAGGAGGAACAGGCGTCTCCCAAGGACAAGGCCTGCTCTCAACGTCACCTTGGCAATCAGTGGCATCATCCATTTTCACAAAGGGCTAAGACTTTTGTGTGGTTTCTCCTGTTTCTCCGTGTGTGTTAGTGTGAGAGAGATGCGTGTGTCTATGTGTCGGAGCATGGCAGATGGGTGGACGTGGACACCACAGAGCATCCCCGTTTGACCACCCAGAAGTATTTGATGAGGCCTCCCCCGTTGAGAGACATGGCGCCTACGGGGTGCTCTGCCTGCACGCGATAGAGACCGGGAAAAGGTTCAGCAGGGCAGCTCTAGAGAGCATCCTGCCCATAGCTGCAGGGACAGGGGGAAGGGCCATAAACAAGTTCCAGAGCACTTTGTGCCCATGTGTCGGTTGGTATCGGGGGCACAGGAGGTGGCCACGAGGAAATCAGCCTCTTGGGATCCTCCAGCCCCGATCCTGTTGGATCCCATGGGTGGGGGTGATGTAGAGCATGGGGGCAGGGCCCGGCAGGGCTTGGCGTGCGGAGAGAAACCCCCCCTCCCTAGGCGGGACCTGGCAGAGGATGGGAAGAGGCAGAGCTCTCTCGGTGAAGTCTTGTTCTTCAGAGCAGGGCACACAGGAGGGGCAAGGTCCTCCCAAGAGGGGCCCTCGTGGCCCCAACGCTCTAAGTGCCATCCTATTCCCATCGCTTGGAGAGCTTTCCCAAGTTGCTCTGCTCCTGGAAGTGTGCCCTGCATTGCTGAGATGCGACGTCATGCATGCTTCTGGTCACGTCACGTCCCGCGCCAAAACCAAGGGTCCCGGGAGGACCAAGCAGGAGGCGGTCACTCGCGATCCCTGGGGACCTCACCCCCCCCCCCACCCCGGCAGGTACCACCACCCACCGCGGGGGACTTCCCACGGATGTGTGAGGGAACGCAGGGGCGCTCCATGCCATGGGCTGTGTGACATCGTGGGTGTGCTGTGTGTGAGGGAGCAGCGGTGGGCGGGTCCGCGTGCGTGTGTGTGTGTGTGTGTGTGTGTGTGCGTGTGCAAGCACGTGTGGCCGCCTGAGCATTCCTCGGAGCGGCGGGCCGTGTGTGTGTATGATCCCGCACTTGCGTGTGTGGACTTGTGCGTCCTCTTTGGCTCCCCTGTGTGCAGGACAGCATGTGTGCTTCGGTGCTGCGTGTGTGCGTTTCGTGTGCGCGTGTGTGGCAAGTGTGTATGCCTGCATTCCGGAGACAGTGTGTGCTTTTGTGTCTGTGTGTTTGCACACCCATGGGAGAGTGTGCGGCAAGGCCTCGTGTGGCTGCATGCACATCGGGGTCGTCTGTGTTCTCGTGTGCTGCGTGTGCATGTCGGCATGGGCACACTTGTGCCTCTGAGTGTGGCCACGTGTGCGTGCCTCGTGGGTGTGTAGGCTTCAGTGCACGCATGTGAGGGTTTGTGGGGAGCGTGCACGTGTGTGTGCTGGACGCCGTGTGTGTAGGTGTCTGTTTCTTGGGTGTGTGTTTACATGAGCAGGACTGTGTCTTGGTGTGGCCGGCTGTCATGCCCGGGAGCAGAGACCGTGTGTTTGTTGCGTATGCCTGTGCTTCGAAGCACCCAGGCACGTGCGCACGCGTGCACGCAGAATTCCGCAGGCCAGCGTGAGGTGAGTCGTGGGTATGTTGTGTGCACGCATTTTCAGGCACCGCTGGGTGTGTGACCCTGCAGGGCTACACCTGTATGGCTGTGGGCCAGAGACCTTGCATGTGAGGGTGTAGTGTGCATATCCTTGTGTGCCCACAGATTGCTGTTGGGTGTGGTGGGCTTGCCGGCCCAGGGCTTACTGTGGTGTTCTGTGTGTATCTGTGCTGTAGGTGTCGCCACCCCTGCATGCCTCTGTGTTGGAGACTCTGTGTGTGTGTGCGTGTGCGTGCGTGTGTGTGTGTCTGTCTGTCTGTCTGTGTGTCTCCGGGGCCTTCTTTGTGCACCGTTGTGCTGGAGCGCTGCCGTGAGTGTTGTGGGTGCATGTTTCCATGTGCACTTCCGTGTCCAGTTGCGGGGCTGAGGGTGCATGACTCTGTGACAGAGCTAGGATGTGTGCAGGGGTGCCCGTGCAGGGCTTGTGTGCGTGTGTGTGTGAGTGTGTGCGTGCTCAGATGGGTCACGGTCCGTTGTGTATGCCTGTGGGCTCGAGGCCGTGGATGTGGTCGGGTATGTGTGTTAGTGTTTGGGGGCACACACGTGTACGGTGTTGATGGTGAGGCCACCTGTGTTTGCCTGTGCCGGACCCTGTGTGAATTGGGTGTGTTCCGTGCGTGTTTTTGCGAGCACTTATGGGGCTGCATGGAAGGAACGGTGTGCATACCCCAGGTCCAACTGCACGAGTGTGTATGTAGTGTGTACAGTGGGTTCGCATGAGGGTGTGTGTGTGTGTGTGTGTGTGTGTGTGTGTCTGTGTACGCGTGTTTTTCCTAGGATGCAGAACCAGGCTTTTGCTTACATTCTTCCCTCTCCTTCGGGGCACGTGTGTGTGTGTGTGAGTGTGCATGCTCAGGTGTGTTGGGGTCAGTTGTGTCTGCCGGTCGGCCAGAGGCCGTGCATATGGTCTGTCGTGTGTGTGAGTATGAGTCACCTGAGTCACCCTGGTCACACGTGTGGATCTTTATTTGGCGTGGGACCACACGTGTATGCCTGTGCCAGACATCTTGTGGGAGTGCTGTGGCGCGTGTGAGTGTGTTGACAAGAGCACCAGTGTGTCTCCATTCAGGGGCTGGTGTACAGGCCGGAGTTCAATAGAGACACGTGTGTCTTTAGTGTATTCGGGGGGTTTGCATGAGCACGAGTGTCTGTGTGTGTCTGTGTGTGTGAATGGAGCGTGCTGGGGTGTGTTTGCATGTACGCGTGTGCGCCGTGTGTGTGTGAGATCTCCATGCCATTGGAACTGAGGTGACGTGGGCGTGGGTGTGGCACGTGCATGTGTTGGCACGGACACGTGTGTGTTGCAGTTCCTCTGTGTTTAGAAGAATAGTGTGTGGATCTGTGTGGCCCCATTCACGCCAGGGTGTCAGCCTCTGTGTGCGTGCGTGCGTGTGTGCCCATTTGCCATCTCCATGCCTTTGATTCAGAGATCAGGTGTGGGTGGGTGTAGCATGTGCCTGATTTGCAGGAGGACGTCGGTGTCTCGCGTCTGTCCGTGGTTAGAATAGCATGTGAGTGTGATTGTGTGTGGACTCATGCACCTCTGGGTGCCCGGAGTTTGCCTCTGCTGCGTGTGTGTGTGCACGAGTGTACACTTGGGCCATGTCCATGCCTTTGTTTCGGAGAGCGTGTGTGGGAATGCGTAGCCACCTGATGTGTGCCCAGTGACCGTGTGTCTGTGTCTGCGTATCTGTCCCACCCACGGAGGTTCAGGCTGCTGAGATGCATATGCGGGAGCATCGCCGTTGAGCAGAGGCAGGAGAAGCTTCACGGGCAGCGACGTGATCAGCCTGGGTCCTCGTCGCAGGGAAAACCTGAAGTCTGGTGCCGGGGCGAAACACGGGTCCGATGGAGGCCCCCAGGGAAAAACACTGAAATGTCGAAGGCCGATGTCACCCGTGGTCCTGGGCGTTACCGTGGGTACGTGCGTGCGTGCTCTTCTTCGCGGCAAGGGGCAGGTGGGGTGCCTGAGCTCATGGGCTCATGAGGTCGGTGCTTACGATTCTGCCTGGGAATCCCCATGCCGAGGAGGGGATGGGCCCGTATGCTGGCCCAGAGGGCCGAGTCACACAAGCTCTGGGACGGCATCCCAGCGGGCGGAGGTCCTTCCCCTGGGGATGGTGGTGCTGGGCAGGGAGAGGAGATGAGCGAAAGGCCGGCTAACGGGGCTCCTGTCTTCCCTGCGGTAATGACAGAGGTCAAGGAGAGGGGGGAAGGACGAGCCAGGGCCAAAGACGCCCCGTGTCCAGGTTCGGTGGATGGCGGGGACAGTTCTGCGGAGTGCTCCCCGTGGATGTCCTCAGACACATCCACTGCACACAGCACGGTGGGACTGCAGATTCATTAGTCCGTCGAACCCCAGAGCCCGTGCTCGCTACTGGTCTAGCAAGGGGCCGGGCTCTTGCTGACACAGTCACCCTCTGCACCTCCGAACCAATGTGACGGAGTGGGGACCGGGCCCCGAGGGGGGACTGTTGGAGTGGGGACGGCGGAGGGGCGAACGTAGGAACGACGACACTCTCCTTCTGGCCCAGGAGGCTGGAGGGAGTATAAAGTGCCGGGAAAGGTGCGCTCGCAGCACAAGCGCGCGCATACACACGCACACAGAGGCACACCATCGGGTGAAGCACCCCACCCCCTGCCACGGACTCTGTAGCCACTCACATGCACTGACACATACACTCGGCCGCAAAACCAGGCGACCCCCCCACGCCCAAACACACACACACACACACACACACACACACACACACAGTGATTCGGTCACTCTCACGTCCTGACAGGCACACACTCCCCCTGCCAGGCACACACCCGCCACACACTCACGTGTCCAGAGGCACCCTCATACGGAGCAACCCACGCTGCCCCATGATCCCCAGTTCCCTGCTTCCCTAGGTCCTTGGCTTGGGATCCCCCAGATGGGCAACAGAGGAGAGGGCGGGGTATTGCTGAAGCCAGACCCAGGACACCCACCCGTGTGCGGTCCGTCCCACGCGGACCCTGAGGCTCACATGCCCCCTTCTCCACGGTCTGCAGGCAAGCGCCCAAGGCCCCCTACCCGCTGACGCTCTACCCTCTGCCCTCTATGCCCCCCAAAGGGAAATGCCCTCAAAGGCACACCTCGTCCTCACCAACACCCCAGGGAGCATGAACCCCTGCCGAAGGGCTGAGCGCGCGCAGGCTGCTTTGACCGTGTTGGGCGCCGTGCCTCTTCGGAGCTTCAGCCTTTTGTGCGTAGGCCCGTGGATAGACCTACGGCGTGCAGAGTACCTGCTACGAGCCTCAGCTGGGAGGTGGTGACGTGAGGCCCTGGGTCACTCCGCCCCCGAGCGGGTGTCTACTCGGCTGAGACGCCTCTGCCTAGGGACGCCCGCAGAGGTTCCAGTCTGCGGCCAGGACAGTGGGGGAGAGGTGAGCGTCTGCGCAGCAGGCAGGCGCTCCATTTCCCCAGCTAGAGTGGCTCCAAGGGCAGCAGCCGCGAGGGTGAGGTTCCAGAGGATCCTTTCTGCCCTTCAGCAGGCCCACCCCTCCTCCCAACATTTGGTAGGAGAACCTTTCCTGCGGCAGCGGCTCCTTCCAAAAGGCGGGATTGGCGGCCAAACTTCACGGATGCTTCCTGTCCCTTGCTTGCACCGTGCAGTGTGAAACGCCTGTTCCGTGTCCGGCTGTGGAGTGGATGATCTGTATGGCCCAGCCCTGCCCCTTGCGGGGCGGGTGGAGGTGCCCAAGACTCCAGCAGGGCAGGCTCGCCGCTCTAGCGGCGTTGGGGAGGCCGATCTTCTGGGCATCTTGGTCTGGAAATGCCCGAGTATCCTTGGCTCGCTCCCGCATTGCTGCCACCAGGCCCTGCTTGTGCTCGGCAGCTGCAGGTGCCATACGTGCTGGTACTTCACTGAGCCGCGGGAGCGGGACAGCTCCCGTGGAGAGCATGGTCTTAAGGGGTCCTCAGGCTGGGCCATTTCAGGGACCGCAGCGTATTCCTCTACGCCTGCGGCGCTGGGTAGGCTGTTGCCAAGGAGGTGAGGCCTAGGCGAGAGGAGGGCACAGGGTCGCCCACTGCCAAGCATCTGCCACCTGGGCTCTGGGCACTGGGCTGACGTGGAAGCCTGGCCTGGCCCCTCTCCCGGCCTGGCCGTGCCGGGAGAGAAGGGTGAGGCCGTGGAGGGCGGATCCTGCCCGACGTCAGGGAGCCCCACACGTTAGCAGTGCATGCAGCGTGAGGGAGTCAGGGCCAGGGTCCCCACCCCTAACACAGAGAGCCAGGACGGCTAAGGACAAAACCGCCCTAGCCTCCCGGTTTACCACCTAGACTGGAGCCCCGGGGTATCCTGTCTCGCAGGCTCTGCAGGGCTGACTTTTGCCTCAGAAGCTGAATCAAAGCCACTCACCATGAATCATCGGGCCCTGTCCCAGGCTGAGGCAGAGAGTCTCCCGATACCAGCCCATCAGTCCCACGGACGTGGTGGACAGGGCACGATCAAATCCCTGGCTGGCAACACCTTCACAGCGAATCCACAGGGGCCTCACTCTCAAGGTCCTTCAAAGAGCTGACAAATCCCCCGAAATCTGCATGGGAACACGGCAGCCCTCCGGGGAGATTGGTGCTCTCGCACAGTCAACTCTGCCCCGCTGCCCGGCACTCTCTGGGGCGGGGGGGGGGGGGGTGGTGAGCGGGGTGCGGCGGGTGGGGGTGTGTCCCGGCCGCTTCCTTCCTCGAAGCGGCATGGCCAAGACCACGGGCGCTAAGGCTCTGGAGCATGTGCTTCTGTCCCCGGCGGCTCCGGACTTGTCTTGTTCCTGTACGCGTCTGCTTGTCTCGGCCCAGGGAGGATCGTGCGCGTCCCTCTTTGCCCGTGTCTGTCGTGCTTCCTGAGCGTGGCGTGGCGTGGCGTGTCTTGGTCTGGGTCTGCCTGGGCCGTCACGTCTCTGATCTCGCATCCCTGCCCGAGCCCACAGAGGCACAGCTGGGCCTGCATAATGGCCTTTGGCCCTGGTGAGCCTCTGCCCTGCCACAGGCGCCAGGCTGTTGGCCCGACTTGTGTTTGGATGCATTTCTATCGCTGAGACAATCTGCCCGTGAACTGGACCCCGTGGTTTTCAACTTGGAGTCAGAGGAGGATGGGGCTGCCTCAGTAATCTAGGGGAGCCCCGAGGAGTCCTTGGCTGCCAGGGCCGTAAGGGATGCGCTGACGCATCCTTGGGAACAGGGGAAGAGCCCCGCACCTACTGCCGGTCAGCGAGGGGTAGGGATCTCAGTGGCCCGGCCTCGGTCATGAGGTCACTCATCTGCCTCACTCCTCCCACTTGCAAATGCTCTGTGGCTTTGGGACTCAAAGGCCAGTCACCTGCACGCAGCGTAGACGTGGCCAGCTTTTTAAAAGGCCGCCCGTGCTGCTGTCGCCCACATCTTCCTCCAGGGCCGTGAAGCCAGCCTCCTTACTGACCGGGGCCGCCTGGCGTCCACGATGGCAGTGCCTGGGTTCTGGGTACGCCCTGCCTGCCTGTTTCCACCCTCTCTTCCTCCCGGACTTCCTCATCGGCTGTCTGATCCATGCTTTCGGGAAACATGACTGCGGACCTCGTTGACACCACGGGATGGAGCTGTGCTCAGCCCACCTTTGGCTTCCCCACACGGGGGTGGTCCCTTGCGCGTAGGCAATGTGTCCTTTGGGCCTGGAGGCCTTGCAGTGTATGAACTGAGCTGGGGGCCGACCAGTCCCTCCCGCCCGGCCTCCGCCCTTCCTCGCTCCGTCCCCGAGTCTGCCTCCCCAACCCTGCCCGCGCCTGTCCCTCCCGCCCCGGTCCCTCTCCTCCCCTCTCCCCGTCCTTCCCGTTCCCCCTCGCTCCCCCTCGCTGCTGCTTCTCCTTCTGGGCTTCTCTGCGTCTCCTCCTAGTCTCCCCACGTCCCCCCTCTCCCTGTCACCACCCCAGCCTTCCCCCATCTCCAAGGCTGTGCTGTTTGTAGTGCAGTATTGCCACAGGGCCCTCCGCGAGTGTTCTGGGTACGGTTGCATGTGCTAGGTCAGTTTGGATTCATTGCACCAGTAACTCCAACGTCTGCACTGTTTCAGGGGCCGGCTCGGGAAATTTGCCTTCTCCCCTCGGACGGACAGGCCTCTTTCTCCCTGCAGGCGCCCCTCTGTGCGCTGACAGGGCGAGTTTGCGAGAGAGACACTTGGGCCCACCAAACACCCTGCCCGTAACCTCGAGGCAGCTCCTCCTGCTTCTTTCCGCTCAAACTCCCCCAGGACAAACCCACCATTCCTTTTCAATGAGGCCCTCCCACGATGCAACCGCGACAACGCTGGCAGCCTTGCCGTCCCCCACGGGGACTTCCTCACACCTCCGGGGGCACCCGTCCTATCCGCCCGCTGACCCCCTCCCCACCCCCCCACACACACCCTGGAGCGACCCCACAGGAGGGCAAGGACCTGGTGAGTACCAGAGAAAGGGCACATGTGCCGTCAAGGCTCACTTGGCCATCCCCTCCCCGGCTGGCACTCCACTCAGCCACGGACACACACTAAGGGAGAAGTTGGAGCAGAGTGGGAAGGAAGACTCAGAGAGCCCCCGCATCAAAGTCAGGCGTCGGAAGAGGACGCAAGGAGCAAAAGAGAGCCAGACAGAAAACGGAAAGGGGTCGCGCAGAGCAAAGTAGCCGGGGCGCGCGTTTTACCCGTGGCTGGGTCCGAGAAAGAGGCAGTTTCTCTTTGGACTAAGCGTCTGGCCCCTTGGCATGCCGCCGGGGCCCAGTCCCGGAGCTCACTGGGGCCGGCCTAGCAGCTCTGTACGCACCCTGGTGGCCAGGCACCTGGGCCCCCTTGCGAAGAAATTTCAGGGGAAGTACTCGGTGTGCAGTTTCCTTCTCTTAAGGACAGCTGGGGCAGGGGTGGGGCGGCGGGGGTTGGGGTCGGGAGGCCGATGGTCCCTGCGCCCAGCCCCTTGGGGGCGCCCCGGCTTCCCCCCCACCCCCCCACCCCCGGGCAGGTCAAGGGGAAATCCAGGTGACAGCGACGCGGCCGCCCTTGGAGCACCAGCCGCTGACCCCAGGGCTTTCCCCCACTTGCGCTAAGAGGTGCGCGGGAGGCTTTCGGGCGGCGCGCAGGCACTGGATTCAGCCGCTGGGTTTCAATTCCTGGTGCCAGCCGAGGGGTCCCAGGCGGACGGGTGAGAAAGGGACCGTGGGTCTGTGATGCCAGGGCACTCGCGGGAAAGGCCTGAGCGGTGTCTCTGAAGAAAACGTTTGGGGTCGCGAGGCGCGCAGGCCACACTGGAGGACGGCCACTGGCGGGCTCCCTGGCTGGCTCTTGCGCGCGCAAGGGAAAGGCTGGTGGTGGCCACGCCCCCTGGCCTATCACTGGTTGGACCCGGAGCTCCCAGCGTTCTGCGCGGGGCTCAGAGTCTCCATCCAGCCCAGGCCGCAGGCGTGGCCGCCCAGGCCCCCCCACGCCCGCCCCTGTGCCGGCGCCGGCGGCCCCCGCCCCCCACCGCCACGCCGGGCGCTTTGCGCACGCGGGCTTCAGGCCGGCGCACTCTGATAGGCGGCTGCTGCCCACCGCCCTTCCCGGGCGCGGGAGCTGCACCTGCCGGCCCCGCCTCCATTGCCTTCCCTCCGCAGCTGCCTGGGCTCAGGGCCGCGGCCACATGGAGAGTGAGTCGAGGTCCGCGGAAGGCGGGGCTGCCCCAGAATCCGGGAGCACCTTGGTCCCAGACGGGGGCGGTGAGGAGGCGGCGGCCCTCAGGGAGACCGGCTCCTGCGGGCACGCGGGGGCGCTTCTGGCCCCAGAGGCTGCGGGGGTGGTGGCAGAGGCTGTGCGGGAAGCTGAGGCCCAGCAGGGCACAGAGGAGGCCGGCGCGGGGGAGGAGTTGGTGCTGCTGGTGGAGGACGTCATGGCGGTGGTGGAGGTGGTGGCGGTGGAAGACGAGGTGCTGGCGGTGGAAGACGAGGAGGTGGCGCCAGCACCGCCGGTCGAGGAGCCCAAGGAGCTGCCGCAGGCGGAGCCGGTGCCGCGGGCCGACACAGCCGGCGCCCCACTGGCCGCGCTGGAGGTGGTTCAGGAAGCGCTCCGCTCCGTGGACGCCCAAGCCACCAGGGCCTACATGCGGCTGAAGCGCAGGGTGCATCAGAAGCGGAGCTGTCACCTGGCGCGAAGAAGGGCCATCATCCAGGCCATCCCTGGCTTCTGGGCACACGCCGTATCCTTCCTCCTGCTGGCTGGGTTTTGGCAGCTGTGGAGGAGAGTGGGAGCAGGGCGGCAGGGAGCAGGGCCACAGCCAGGGGCAGGAGAGCTGCGGGGATGGGCCCGGCTCCGGCAACCATGGGCCCCACCCACGTCCAGCCGTAGGGACACCCCCAGCAGTGGGCCCACCCCCCAGCAGTGGCCCCAGCCTTGTACTGCGCAGCATAGCGGGCCAGGGTCCAGCAGCGGGTGGTCCCCGGCCAGGTGGGTGGGGGCGGGGGTGGGGGGGGGTGTGGGCGTTGTGGGGGAAAGGCAAGGGCTGAGACCTGTGCTGTCCTCCCTGAGCAGAAGCCGCGGGCCAGTGCTTTGGGGCCGCAGCACCCCAACACGCCTCTGCGGTCCCGGAACCCGTGTCAACTCTCTCGATTCCTAGCGAAGCCCAGTCACACTTGTCTCAGAGCAGATGTCGGAAGGAAAGGGTTTGGGGGGTACCTGGGGCAGATGGAGAGGCTGCCCACTTCATTCCCTGTCCTTCGAAACCCGTATTGTTCCCGTTCCCGAGTTGACGGCAGACCCAGGGTTGTGTGCGCTTGCACCCACTGAGAGTCAGTCAGCAGGCTGCCAGGCTTCAGCGGACCCCAGGACCCGGGACACGGTGCAGCGGGTGCTACGCACTCGGCCTCCCCAGGCCCTCCTGGGCAGGCCGAGGCCCCCGGCCCAGCTGCTCACAGACACGGTTCCTCCCTTCCTGCCTCAGCCTCTCCATGTCCCCCACCCTGTCTCTCTGTCTCTCTGCTCCCTGCCCACCCTCTGTGTCTCTTCGTCGGGACTTGGGTGTCCCTCTCTCCCCTCCTTCCCGCCGGGTCCTCCGACCCTCTCTCGCTGACGCTGCCGGGCTCTTGCTTGGGACCCTGGGTGTGCAGCCATGCTGCAAGTGAGCGGAAGAGCCCCCTTGTGGCACAGGAGGTCCCGCAAGGGCCCCGGGCTTCAGGTGAGCAGCCAAGCCAACAGGGCCGTGAGAGGGGGACCGAGCACATCCAGACAGCCAAGGAGGTGACTGACTGCCTCCTGGCACAGCCGACCACGGGCACGGGCCAGAGGGACGTAGGAAGGGAGAGCAGGCAGGCTCTTGGTCTTGCCCTGCGGGGCCCCGTCAGCCTCAGCCCTGTTGATCCTCGAAGGCCGGCGACGCCCCAGCGCAGAGCACGGGTGATGACGGGGCACGCGCTGAGGAGGTTGGGAGGGAGGCAGTGCCTGCTGTTTCCGCACACGCCGCATCGGGTCCCTGGCTCTGCGTCGGGAAGGGCCGGGTCGCCCCTGCTTCTCTTTCCGGACCACTGGACCTGGAGGCTCCTTGACCCAAGGCAGATCCTGAATCACCCCCAGATATCAGCCGTGAAAGGTGACCAGGACCCAGACATGCTCAGCTACTTGACCGATTTAGAGGTTCGCCCCGGAGACTGAGGCCGGCGGCCGTGCCTTGGGAGTGGGGTGTGAGCCCGAGGGGGTGCGGCCGAGTTGCTCGGAGCCGCGGTCAGTCAGTCACTCAGGCCAGCCAGGGGACACGTCCCCCTCCCCCTCCCCCCCCCCGTCTCTGCCGGGGCAGGTGGAGGAACTGGGTCGTCCCAAGTACCGCTGCAGGTTGATGTTTTACTTTGGGAGCAACCCCTACTTCCGGAACGATGTGATCGTTAAGGAGTATCACCTTAGCATTGCCGGTAGGAGTGGGCTTGAGCTTCGGGGGAGCTGGCGGAGGGCCGCCGGGCACGCGGGCCCGGGAGCGGGAAGGGAGGAGGACGGGGGACTCGCGGCGGGCGAGGGGTTTGGCACCGGAGCGGGAGAGCTTGTAGGTTGAGAGGCGAGAGCGGGCGTGGGTCCTAGGCCATGGAGAGCCTCCCTTAAGTTTCCTCGCCCTGCAGGATATAGGGCCACTCGGTGCACTCCAGTCCAGTGGTTCTGGGATTATGAACGTGGAGCTGCCAGCCGCAGGCGAGACACCAGCAGCCTGAACTTCTTCAACTGGTTGTGTGACCCCCGCTGCCCGGGGTCCGACAGGATCGCCGAGGTGAGGCCCCTGCAGCCTGGGTCAGCAACGGTGATGCTGGAGTCCCGGCTGCTGGGGAACGGGCCGGGGGCCCCGTGCTCAACTGGCCTTTTGTCCCCTACCAGGTCATCGTCGAGGACCTGTGGCCCAATCCCTTGCAGTACTACCCGAGGCAGGAAGGCAGCCTGTGGGGATGAGCGGAGCGGAGCGGAGGGCCTGTCGGTGAGGAGCCCGGAGGGCTGGGTCCTGAACTGTGTGTGGAGGGTGCCGGGGACAGTCAGTTGAGTGGCGGAGAAACTGGAGGCTCGGAGGAGCCTGGGCCCACGGAGCAGGTGGCAGGGTGGGAAGTGAGCCCGCGGGAACTCAGAGCACCCACACGGGGCGGAGGATGTGTCTAGTCCGGCAGCTTCACGCCCCCTAGGCCGTCCGCCGGGAAATCCCTGGTCCATCGGGCGAAGCAGGGCTTCTCCACCCCACTTTCCTGAACTGTCTCCCACGGCTGGCGGCCCCTCGCTCGGTCCTGCTGCCACGCATTCCGTTGGGGATGGCCTGCCTGTTTTTGGGAGTCGGGCTCCTTGTCCCATCCCACTCTTGGGCCACGGTTCCCTGACTGCCCTCCACGTTCCTGAGCACCGCCTGTCCTCCCACAGCCATACGGACGTCCTCGGAAAAGGTCCTAGGCCGTCTGCAGGAAGGTCGTGGCGCCCTCGCGGAGGAGGAACAGGCGTCTCCCAAGGACAAGGCCTGCTCTCAACGTCACCTTGGCAATCAGTGGCATCATCCATTTTCACAAAGGGCTAAGACTTTTGTGTGGTTTCTCCTGTTTCTCCGTGTGTGTTAGTGTGAGAGAGATGCGTGTGTCTATGTGTCGGAGCATGGCAGATGGGTGGACGTGGACACCACAGAGCATCCCCGTTTGACCACCCAGAAGTATTTGATGAGGCCTCCCCCGTTGAGAGACATGGCGCCTACGGGGTGCTCTGCCTGCACGCGATAGAGACCGGGAAAAGGTTCAGCAGGGCAGCTCTAGAGAGCATCCTGCCCATAGCTGCAGGGACAGGGGGAAGGGCCATAAACAAGTTCCAGAGCACTTTGTGCCCATGTGTCGGTTGGTATCGGGGGCACAGGAGGTGGCCACGAGGAAATCAGCCTCTTGGGATCCTCCAGCCCCGATCCTGTTGGATCCCATGGGTGGGGGTGATGTAGAGCATGGGGGCAGGGCCCGGCAGGGCTTGGCGTGCGGAGAGAACCCCCCCCTCCCTAGGCGGGACCTGGCAGAGGATGGGAAGAGGCAGAGCTCTCTCGGTGAAGTCTTGTTCTTCAGAGCAGGGCACACAGGAGGGGCAAGGTCCTCCCAAGAGGGGCCCTCGTGGCCCCAACGCTCTAAGTGCCATCCTATTCCCATCGCTTGGAGAGCTTTCCCAAGTTGCTCTGCTCCTGGAAGTGTGCCCTGCATTGCTGAGATGCGACGTCATGCATGCTTCTGGTCACGTCACGTCCCG
Source organism: Meles meles (assembly GCF_922984935.1). Lineage (NCBI taxonomy): Eukaryota > Metazoa > Chordata > Mammalia > Carnivora > Mustelidae > Meles > Meles meles. Next base: position 9,747,209 of record NC_060088.1, on the reverse strand, counting down.
CGCCAAAACCAAGGGTCCCGGGAGGACCAAGCAGGAGGCGGTCACTCGCGATCCCTGGGGACCTCAACCCCCCCCCACCCCGGCAGGTACCACCACCCACCGCGGGGGACTTCCCACGGATGTGTGAGGGAACGCAGGGGCGCTCCATGCCATGGGCTGTGTGACATCGTGGGTGTGCTGTGTGTGAGGGAGCAGCGGTGGGCGGGTCCGCGTGCGTGTGTGTGTGTGTGTGTGTGTGCGTGTGCAAGCACGTGTGGCCGCCTGAGCATTCCTCGGAGCGGCGGGCCGTGTGTGTGTATGATCCCGCACTTGCGTGTGTGGACTTGTGCGTCCTCTTTGGCTCCCCTGTGTGCAGGACAGCATGTGTGCTTCGGTGCTGCGTGTGTGCGTTTCGTGTGCGCGTGTGTGGCAAGTGTGTATGCCTGCATTCCGGAGACAGTGTGTGCTTTTGTGTCTGTGTGTTTGCACACCCATGGGAGAGTGTGCGGCAAGGCCTCGTGTGGCTGCATGCACATCGGGGTCGTCTGTGTTCTCGTGTGCTGCGTGTGCATGTCGGCATGGGCACACTTGTGCCTCTGAGTGTGGCCACGTGTGCGTGCCTCGTGGGTGTGTAGGCTTCAGTGCACGCATGTGAGGGTTTGTGGGGAGCGTGCACGTGTGTGTGCTGGACGCCGTGTGTGTAGGTGTCTGTTTCTTGGGTGTGTGTTTACATGAGCAGGACTGTGTCTTGGTGTGGCCGGCTGTCATGCCCGGGAGCAGAGACCGTGTGTTTGTTGCGTATGCCTGTGCTTCGAAGCAGCCAGGCACGTGCGCACGCGTGCACGCAGAATTCCGCAGGCCAGCGTGAGGTGAGTCGTGGGTATGTTGTGTGCACGCATTTTCAGGCACCGCTGGGTGTGTGACCCTGCAGGGCTACACCTGTATGGCTGTGGGCCAGAGACCTTGCATGTGAGGGTGTAGTGTGCATATCCTTGTGTGCCCACAGATTACTGTTGGGTGTGGTGGGCTTGCCGGCCCAGGGCTTACTGTGGTGTTCTGTGTGTATCTGTGCTGTAGGTGTCGCCACCCCTGCATGCCTCTGTATTGGAGACTCTGGGTGTGTGTGCGTGTGCGTGCGTGTGTGTGTGTGTCTGTCTGTCTCTGTGTGTCTCCGGGGCCGCCTTTGTGCACCGTTGTGCTGGAGCGCTGCCATGTGTGTTGTGGGTGCATGTTTATGTGCACTTCGTGTCCAGTTGAACATTTTTTCCTGTGTCTGAAAGACATTTGTATGTCTACATTGGAGAAGTGTCTGTTCATGTCTTCTGCCCATATTTTGACATGATTAACTGTTTTGTGTGTGTTGAGTTTGAGAAGTTCTTTATAGATCCTGGATATCAACCTTTTCATTTTTGCTTTTGTTTCCTTGGCCTTTGGAGACATATCTTGAAAGAAGTTTCTGTGGCTGATATCGAAGAGGTTACTGCCTATGTTCTCCTCTAGGATTCTGATGGATTCCTGTCTCACGTTGAGCTCTTTTATCCATTTAGAGATTATCTTTGTACGGTGTAAGAGAATGGTCAATTTTCATTGTTCTACATATCAGTGTCCAGTTTTCCCAGCACCATTTATTGAAGAGACTGTCTTTTTTCCATTGTATATTTTTTCCTGTTTTGTCGAAGATTATTTGACCTTAGAGTTGAGGGTCCATATCTGGGCTCTCCACTCTGTTCCACTGGTCTATGTGTCTGTTTTTATGCCAGTACCACGCTGTCTTGGTGATCACACGTTTGTAGAAAAGCTTGAAATCGGGTAACGTGATGCCGCCAGTTTTGTTTTTGTTTTTCAACAATTCCTTAGCAATTCGGGGTCTCTTCTGATTCCATACAAATTTTAGGATTATTTGCTCCAGCTCTTTGAAAAATACCAGTGGAATTTTGATTGGAATGGCATTAAAAGTATAGATTGCTCTAGGCAGTATAGATATTTTAACAATGTTTATTCTTCCAATCCAAGAGCATGCAACAGTCTTCCATCTTTTTGTGTCTTCCTCAATTTCTTTCATGAGTGTTCTGTAGTTCCTCGAGAACAGGTCCTTTACCTCTTTGGTTAGTTTTATTCCCAGGTATCTTATAGTTCTTGGTGCTATAGTAAATGGAATGGGTTCTCTAACTTCCCTTTCTGTATTTTCATTGTTAGGGTATAAGAAAGCCACTGATTTCTGTACATTGACTTTGTATCCTGCCACGTTACTGAATTGCTGTATGAGTTCTAGTAGTTTGGGGGTGGAGTCTTTGGGGTTTTCCATATAAAGAATCATGTCATCTGCGAAGAGAGAGAGTTTGACTTCTTCCTTGCCAATTTGGATACATTTTATTTCTCTTTTTTGTCTGATTGCCGTTGCTAGAACTTCTAATACTATGTTGAACAAGAGTGGTGAGAGTGGGCATCCTTGTCGTGTTCCTGATCTCAACGGGAAGGCTGCAAGCATTTTGCCATTGAGGATGATATTTGCTGTGGGTCTTTCATAGATAGATTTTTATGAAGTTCAGGAATGTTCCCTCTATCCCTATACTTTGAAGCATTTTCATCAGGAACGGATACTGGATTTTGTCAAATGCTTTTTCTGCATCAATTGAGAGGACCATGTGGTTCTTCTCTCTTCTCTTATTGATTTTTTTTTATCACATTGATTGATTTGCGAATGTTGAACCAACCTTGCAACCCAGGGATGAATCCCACCTGGTCATGGTGTATAATCTTTTTCATGTGCTGCTGGATCCTGTTTGTTATGATCTTGTTGAGAATCTTTGCATCCATATTCATCAGTGATATTGGTCTGAAATTCTCCTTTTTGGTAGGGTCTTTGCCTGGTTTGGGGATCAGGGTAATGCTGGCTTCATAAAAAGAGTCTGGAGGTTTTCCTTCTTCTTCAGTTTTTTGGAACAGCTTCAGGAGAAGTGGTGTTATTTCTTCTTTGAAAGTTTGGTAGAATTCCCCAGGGAATCCATCAGGTCCTGGGCTCTTGTTTTTTGGGAGGTTTTTAATCACTGCTTCAATCTCGTTACTAGATATCAGTCTATTCAGGTTGTCAATTTCTTCCTGGTTCAATTTTGGGAGTTTGTAGTTTTCCAGGAATGCATCCATTTCATCTAGGTTGCTTACCTTATTGGCATATACCTGTTGGTAATAATTTCTGATGATTGTTTCTATTTCCTTGGTGTTAGTTGTGATCTCTCCCTTTTCGTTCATAATTTTATTAATTTGGGCTTTCTCTCTTTTCTTTTGGATTAGTGTGGCCAATGGTTTATCAATCTTATTGATTCTTTCAAAAAACCAGCTTCTAGTTTCATTGATACGTTCTACTGTATCTCTCGTTTCTACCTCATTGATCTCTGCTCTAATCTTGATTATTTCCCTTCTTGCATGTGGAGTTGGTTTGATTTGTTGTTGATTCTCCAGTTCTTTAAGGTGTAGAGACAGCTGGTGTATTCTGGATTTTTCAGTGTTTTTGAGGGAGGCTTGGATGGCTATGTATTTCCCCCTTAGAACCGTCTTTGCTGTAACCCATAGGTTTTGGACTGAGGTGTCTTCAATCTCATTGGTTTCCATGAATTGTTTAAGTTCATCTTTGATCTCCTGGTTGATGCAAGCATTCTTAAGCAAGGTGGTCTTTAGCTTCCAGGTGTTTGAGTTCCTTCTGAACTTTTCCTTGTGATTGAGTTCCAGTTTCAAAGCATTGTGATCTGAGAATATGCAGGGAATAATGTCAGTCTTTTGGTATTGGTTGAGTCCTGCTTTGTGACCCAGTATGTGGTCTCTTCTGGAGAAGGTTCCATGTGCACTTGAGAAGAATGAGTATTCTGTTGTTTTAGGGTGGAATGTTCTGTATATGTCGATGAGGTCCATCTGGTCCAAAGTTTCATTCAGTGCTCTTATTTCTTTATTAATTTTCTGCTTCGATGATCTGTCTACTTCTGAAAGGGGCGTATTAAGATCTCCTACTATTATTGTATTCCCATCAATATGACTATTTATCTTGATTAATAGTGTTCTTATGTAGTTGGGCGCTCTCATATTGGGGGCATAGATATTCACAATTTTTAGATCATCTTGGCGGATAGTCCCTTTCAGAATGATGTAGTGTCCTTCTGTATCTCTGACTACAGTCTTTAGTTTAAAATCTAATTTATCCGATATGAGAATCGCTACCCCATCCTTCTTTTGAGGCCCATTGGCATGAAAGATGCTTCTCCATCCCTTCACTTTCAGTCTGGGTGTATCCTTAGGTTCAGAATGGGTCTCTTGTAGACAACATATGGATGGGTCCTGTCGTTTTATCCAATCTGCAATCCTGTGTCATTTTATGGGCGAATTTAGGCCATTCACATTGAGAGTGATTATTGAGAGATAGGTTTTTATTGACATCGTGTTGCCTTTGAAGTCTTTCTGTCTGTAGATTGTTTCCATATTTCTGTTCAATGATATTCTTAGGATTTTTTCTCATTTATAGGACCCCCCTTAATATTTCCTGCAGTGTCGGCTTGGTTGTTGCATAGTCTTTTAAGCCTTGCCGGTCTTGGAAACTCTTTATCTCTCCATCCATTTTAAATGTCAGCCTTGCTGGATAGAGTATTCTTGGTTGCATGTTCTTCTCATTTAGTACTCTGAATATATTTTGCCAGCCCTTCCTGGCTTGCCAGGTCTCTGTGGAAAGGTCTGAAGTTTTTCTAATGGGCTTTCCTCTGTATGTTAGGAGCTTTTTTGCCCTAGCTGCTTTTAAGAGGGTCTCTCTTGAAACATAATTCCTCATTCTAACTATAAGGTGTCGTGAGGACTTTTGAGAATCTAAAATCTTGGGAGGAAATCTCTCTGCATCTAGTACATGAACGTTGTTTCCGTTCGTGAGATTGGGAAAATTTTCATCGACAACTTCTTCCACTCTATCTTCTAGACTTCTTTCTTTTTCCTCCCCTTCAGGGATTCCAATAATTCTGACATTGGATCGTTTCATGGCATCGTTTATTTCCCTGATTCTGTTTTCGTGGCTTCTGAGCTGTTTGTTCCAGGCTTCCTCCTGATCCTTTCTCTCTATCTGTTTGTCCTCCAGATCACTAATTCTATCTTCTGTCTCAGTTACCCTAGCTTTTAAAGAGTTTAGATTAGATTGGAACTCATTGAGAGCATTTTGAACATCATCCCTGGTGGCTTTCTGTTCTGCCATAACCTTGTGAACATCATCCTTGGTGGCTTTCAGTTCTGCCCTAATCAATTCTGTTTGGTCATCCATGGCATTCTCCAACCTAGCTATTGCCTGGATAATTGTTAGTCTGAATTCCTTTTCTGACATATTGTCTATGTCGATAGCCATTAGATCTGTTGCAGAAGGCCCATCCTCTGTATTTTTCTTCTGTTGTGTATTCCTCCTCTGAGTCATTTTGGAAAGAGATGACTGAACAGATGCAGCTAGACTTATCGACTGTGGTGCAGTCAATGTGCACCCTGGAACGCTTCTGTGCAATCAGGATTCCCCACCCAAATGAGAGAAAAAAGAAAAGAAAAAGAAATACAGAAGAAGAAAGAAAAAAAAAAGGGAAAAGAAAAAAGGAAAAAGAGAGAGAGAGAGAGATAGGAAAAAAAGGGAAGATAAAAGAGAAGGCTCAGCCCAAATGGGCTACAAGGTAAGATTATGAAGTATACAAACAAAAACAGGCAAACAAAAAGACTGATAAAAGTATATGACAAGAGAAAAAATATATATATATATAAGCAAAAAAAAAAAAAAAAGGCAAGAACCTCATCAGAAAGAACCCCAAGTATAAGATTTATATATAATCAGGACAAACACAAATTCACAGAAACACTGACAGAAGGAAAAATTGGGAGAGTGGTTATAAATTCTCAGTGTGGGTGAGGAAGGTTATTTTGATTCTTCCTGAAGGTATCTTGATGTTTTTGTTAAGGGACTCAACTTTCCTAAGTTACAGGGGGATTAGAAACTGGTTTGCCTATAGGGGTAGCATTGATTGGGGAAAGGGGATTCCCTTGAAGTTTAACTCTATATGTATAGTAGAAAATAAAAATTAAATAAGAATAAACTAGACTAAACTAAGTTAAAATTAAAAAAGAATTAAAAAATTAGAAAAGCAAAAGAAAAACACGGGTGTATGTATCAAAAAGTTCAGGTTAGAAGGTTATTAAAGAATTTGATGTACTGGACATCTCAGTGTGGTGGTAAATAGGTTAAAAAATTATCTGTATGTATAAAAAAAAAGAACCCGAATATTGTAAAGAGTTAAAAATAAAAGTTGTATTTATGAAGTAGTGGTGGTTGTTCTCTTGTAGTCTTTTTTTTTTTCTTCCTTCCTGGTTGGTTTTCTGGGGGAGGGGCCTGCCACGTGGGTTTTCAGACAATGATGTTTCCTGAGTTAGGTCCTCCTGCTCCCCTCAAGGGGGTGAGCTCTGAGGAAACTTTTTTTCAGGCTTTTGTTCTCTGGGGGTTTTTATGTTCTTTCATCTGCTTTCTCTCGCCTTGACAGCTTTTGATGGTTTTTGGATGTTTAGAGGAGAGCAAACTGCACCCCTACCTCCCTCTCAGGGAGAAGACTCAGGATGTTTTGCAAAAGGTGCTGGCAGAGTTGGTTCTGAGTCACTGTCCCTGGGGATGCAGGAGCTCCTCATTGTACCCAAAACCAGGGCAGCGGTGGCTGTCTAAGCAGCTCCAGACCGCCAGAGAGGTTCCGAGCACAGATCTCACACTGAGATTTTCCCGCTGTCCCGGGCTGGGAATGTCTGGTTTTTCTGGATGCCAGAGCTCCAGGCTAGCGCCTATGAGCACCTATCCCAAGGGAGGGTGTGGGACGCGCGCGTTTCATGATTGCCCTCTGGGCAGGCTCCCAGCCCCTCACGGGAGCCGGACCCCACTCGTTCTCGGGCACACTGGGGGCTCAGGGATGGAGACCTGATTTCTGCGCTGCACTCTCTCTGGCTCAGCGGCAGGGGAGGCTGTCCTGGGTCAGGGGATTTAGTTCCCTGACCCTAACCGCTCAGGTTCCCACTATTACTCCCCGTGATCCTTTGTTCTTTGTTTTTTGAGTGCTTTCAACCAGACTCCAAGTTAATGCTGGTCCCCAGATGCAGAGCACTCTCGTATTGGGGTATTACTTTCCAATTGGTCACCTCTGTTGGCTCCCTCCCGCTTTTGTTTGACTTCTGATATCAGTCCGATGCTCCCAGTCTGATTTACCTGCCACTAGCGTCTTGTGCTCCTGTAGAGATCCAGAGGTGTATAATTCTGATCTCAGACTGATTTGATGGGTGGTCGGTGCTCTTTGGTAGGTAATCAGCTCACTTTAGGGTACAGGTTGAAACGGTGCCTCCTCCTACTTCCCCGCCATCTTGACTCTCCCGTATTCATCCTTTCTGATGGAGGCATAATACTCTATCATGTATATGGACCACATCTTCCTTATCCATTCATCTTTTGAAGGGCATCTTGGTTCTTTCCACAGTTTGGCGACCGTGGCTATTGCTGCTATAAACTTTGGGGTACAGATGGCTCTTCTTTTCACTACATCTGTATCTTTGAGGTAAATACCCAGCAGTGCAATTGCAGGGTCATAGGGAAGCTCTATTTTAAATTTCTTGAAGATTCTCCACACTGTTCTCCAAAGAGGCTGCACCAACTTGATTTCCCTCCAACAGTGTATGAGGGTTCCTTTTTCTCCACATCATCTCCAACACATGTTGTTTCCTTCTTGCTAATTTTGGCCATTCTAACTGGTGTAAGGTGATATCTCAAAGTGGATTTAAATTGAATCTCCCTGATAGTTAGTGATGATGAGCATTTTTTCATGTGTCTGATAGCCATTTGTATGTCTTCATTGGAGAAGTGTCTGTTCATATCTTCTGCCCATTTTTTGATATGATTATCTGTTTTGTGTGTGTTGAGTTTTAGAAGTTCTTTATAGATCCTGGATATCAACCTTTTGTCTCTACTGTCATTTGCAAATATCTTCTCCCATTCCATGCATTGCCTCTTTTTTTGTTGATTGTTTCCTTTGCTGTCCAGAAGCTTTTGATCTTGATGAAGTCCCAAAAGTTTATTTTCACTTTTGTTACCTTGGCCTTTGGAGACATATCTTGAAAGAAGTTGCTGTGGCTGATATCAAAGAGGTTACAGCCTATGTTCTCCTCTAGGATTCTGATAGATTCCTGTCTCACGTTGAGGTCTTTTATCCATTTCGAGTTTATCTTTGTGTACGGTGTAAGAATGGTCGAGTTTCATTCTTCTACAGATAGCTGTCCAGTTTTCCCAGCACCATTTATTGAAGAGACTGTCTTTTTTCCATTGTATATTTTTTTCCTGTTTTGTTGAAGATTATTTGACCATAGAGTTGAGGGTCCGTATCTGGTCTCTCTACTCTGTTCCACTGGTCTATGTGTCTGTTTTTATGCCAGTACCAAGCTATGTTGGTGATCACAGCTTTGTTGTAAAGCTTGAAATTGGGTAATGTGATGCCACCAGTTTTGTTTTTTTGTTTTTCAACATTTCCTTAGTGATTCGGGGTCTCTTCTGATTCCATACAATTTTTAGGATTATTTGCTCCAGCTCTTTGAAAAATATCGGTGGAATTTTGATCGGAATGGCATTAAAAGTATAGATTGCTCTAGGCAGTATAGACATTTTAACAATGGTTATTCTTCCAATCCAAGAGCATGGAACAGTCTTCCATTTTTTTGTGTCTTCTTCAATTTCTTTCATGAGTGTTCTGTAGTTACTCAAGTACAGGTACTTTGCCTCTTTTGTTAGTCTTATTCCCAGGTATCTTATGGTTCTTGGTGCTATAGTAAATGGAATCGATTCTCTAATTTCCCTTTCTGTATTTTCATTGTTAGTGTATAAGAAAGCCAGTGATTTCTGTATTTTGGCTTTGTATCCTGCCATGTTATGGAATTGCTGTATGAGTTCTAGAAGTTTGGGGGTGGAGTCTTTGGGGTTTTCCATAGAAAGAATCATGTCATCTGCGAAGAGAGAGAGTTTGACTTCTTCCTTGCCAATCTGGATACCTTTTATTTCTCTTTGTTGTCTGATTGCCATTGCTAGGACTTCTAATACTATGTTGAACAAGGGTGGTGAGAGTGGGCATCCTGATCATATTCCTGATCTCAGTGGGAAGGAGGCAACCTTTTTCCCATTGAGGATGATATTTGCTGTGGGTCTTTCATAGATAGATCTTATGAAGTTCAGGCATGTTCCCTCTATCCCTATACTTTGAAGCGTTTTCATCAGGAACGGATGCTGGATTTTGTCAAATGCTTTTTCTGCATCAATTGAGACGACCACGTAGTTCTTCTCTCTTCTCTTATTCGTGTGTTCTATCACATTGATTGATTTGTGAATGTTGAACCAACCTTGCAACCCAGGGATGAATCCCACCTGGTCATGGTGGATAAGCTTTTTAATGTGCTGTTGGATCCTGCTTGCTAGGATCTTGATGAGAATCTTAGCATCCATATTCATCAGTGATATTGGTCTGCGATTCTCCTTTTTGGTAGGGTCTTTGCCTCGTTTGGGATCAGGGTAATGCTGGCTTCAGAAAAAGAGTCTGGAAGTTTTCCTTCTTCTTCAATTTTTTGGAACAGCTTCAGGAGAAGTGGTGTTATTTCTTCTTTGAAAGTTGGTAGAATTCCCCAGGGAACCCATCAGGTCCTGGGCTCTTGTTTTTCGGTGGTTTTTGATCACTGCTTCAATCTTGTTACTAGATATCCATCTATTCAGGTTGTCAATTTCTTCATGGTTCAATTTTGGGAGTTAATACTTTTCCAGGAATGCATCCATTTCATCTAGGTTGCTTAGTTCATTGACATATAACTGTTCATAATAATTTCTGATGATTGTTTCTACTTTCTTGTTGTTAGTTGTGATCTCTCAGTTTTCATTCATAATTTTATAAATTTGGGCTTTCTTTCTTTTCTCTTGTGTTAGTGTGGCCAAGGGTTTATCGATCTTATTGATTCCTTCAAAAAACCAGCTTCTAGTTTCATTGATATGTTCTACTGTATCTCTGGTTTCTACCTCATTGATGTCTGATCTAATCTTGATTATTTCCCTTCTTGCGTGAGGAGTTGGTTTGATTAGTTGTTGATTCTCCAGTTCTTTAAGGTGTAGAGAGAGCTGGTGTATTCTGGATCAACCAGGTGATCAAAGAAGAACTTAAACAATTCATGGAAACCAATGAGAATGAAGACACTTCAGTCCAAAACCTATGGAATACAGCAAAGGTAGTTCTAAGGGGGCAATTCATAGCCATCCAAGCCTCCCTCCAAAAAATTAAAAAATCCAGAATACACCAGCTGATCCGAGCATTCTTAAGCAAGGTGGTCTTTAGCTTCCAGGTGTTTGAGTTCCTTCTGAACTCTTCCTTGTGATTGAGTTCCAAGTTCAAAGCATTGTGATCTGAGAACCTGCAGGGAATAATGTCAGTCTTTTGGTATTGGTTGAGTCCTGCTTTGTGACCCAGTATGTGGTCTATTCTGGAGAAGGTTCCATGGGCAGTTGAGAAGAATGTGTTTTGTATTGTTTTAGGGTGGAATGTTCTGTATATATCTATGAGGTCCATCTGGTCCAATGTTTCAATCAATGTTCTTCTTTATTTATTGATTTTCTAAGGAAAGAAGCATTTTTCAATGTACATGTGGCCATGATGAAAATGACAAGGCTTTAATTCTGAGTAAGAAGTCTGTGGGAATGAAATTCACAGCAAGTTCTAGTTCCCAGAAGACAGAAGGTTTATACAACATAGGTGTGGTAGTATAGTCAGGGAGCAATGCCCCTAACAGGTAGAAAGAACACTGTGGAGAGTGTAACACTCAGGGAAAGACTTCTTCCAGGGAAAGACTTTTATCAGGTAGGTGTGTATGCAATGAAAATGTGCCCTAGCCTTCTCTCTGAGAATGAGGCCTTTGTAAAAAAACATCCTTCAAGGAATCTCTGCTTCCTGAAATCGAGGCGTTATCGTAGGCATGAAGGGAATCATGAGGAAACTGGCATCCATTTTGCTCTGAGATACGAGTCTGTGGAAAATGGCATTCTCAATGAATGCTTGCTTCCAGAAGATAAAGGCAATATTGTACCCATGTGTGAGTGTCTAGGGAAGGACTTATGTCACTTATTTGGAGCTGTAAGTCTATGGAGAATGCAACATGGAGCGGAACACACCTCTCACCAAGGGATAGGTCTTCCAGCATGTATGCTAGGATGCCACAGGAAAGTTCCCTGTTCTCCCCACTGAGAAAGAGTTTATGTAATACAGTGTTCAAGGAATTTCATGCATCATGAAGAAAGAAGCAATTTCTAATGGATAAAAGACCTCAACGTGAGACAGGTATCCATCAGAATCCTAGAGGAGAACATAGGCAGTAACCTCTTTGATATCAGCTACAGCAAATTCTTGAAGATATGTCTCCAAAAGCAAAGGAAACAAAAGTGAAAATGAACTTTTGGGACTTCATCAAGATCAAAAGCTTCTGCACAGCAAAGGAAACAGTCAACAAAACAAAGAGGAAACCCATGGAATGGGAGAAGATATTTACAAATGACAGTACAGACAAAAGGTTGATATCCACCATCTATAAAGAACTTCTCAAACTGAACACATACAAAACAGATAATCATATCAAAAAATGGGTAGAAGACATGAACAGACACTTCTCCAATGAAGACATTCAAATGGCTATCAGACACATGAAAAAATGCTCATCATCACTAGTCATCAGGGAGATTCAAATTAAAATCACATTGAGATATAACTTCACACCAATTAGAATGGCCAAAATTATCAAGACAGGAAACAACATGTGTTGGAGAGGATGTGTAGAAGGGGAACCATCTTCCACTGTTGGTGGGAATGCAAGTTGGTGCAGCCACTTTGGAGAACAGTGTGGAGATTATTCAAGAAATTAAGAATAGAGCTTCCATATGACCCTGCAATTGCACTACTGGATATTTACCACCAAGATACAGATGTAGTGAAAAGAAGGGCCATCTGTACCCCAATATCTGTAGCAGCAATGGCCACGGTCACCAAACTGTGGAAAGAACCAAGGTGCCCTTCAACGGATGAATGGATAAGGAAGATGTGGTACATATACACAATGGAGTATTATGCCTCCATCAGAAAGGATGAATACCCAACTTTTGTAGCAACATGGATGGGTCTGCAAGGGATTATGCTGAGTGAAATAAGTCAAGTAGAGAGAGTCAAGTATCATAAGGTTTCACTTATTTGTGGAGCATAACAAATGACATGGAGGATATTGGGAGATGGCGAGGAGAAGGAAGTCGAGGAAAATTGGAAGGGGAGGTGAACCATTAAAGACTATGGACTCTGAAAAGGAACCTGAGGGTTTTGAAGGGGCGGGGAGTGGGAGGTTGGGGAACCAGGTGGTGGCTAATAGGGAATGCACGTATTGCATGGAGCACTGGGTATTGCACAAAAACAATTAATACTGTTATGCTGAAAAAAAATTAAAATTAAAAAATAAAAATAAAATTAAAAAAGATATTAAAATAGAACTTCCCTATGACTCTGCAATGGCAATACTGGGTATTTACTACAAAGATACAGATGTAGTGAAAAGAAGAGCCATCTGTACCCCAATGTTTATAGCAGCAATGGCCACGGTCGCCAAACTGGAAAATACCAAGATGCCCTTCAACGGATGAATGGATAAGGAAGATGTGGTCCATATACATGATAGAGTATTATGCCTCCATCAGAAAGGATGCATACCCAACTTTTGTATCAACATGGATGGGACTGAAGGAGATTATGTGAAGTAAAATAAGTCAAGCAGAGAGAGTCAGTTATCATATGAGTTCACTTATTTGTGGAGCAAAACAAATAACATGGAGGACATGGGGAGGTGGAGAAGAGAAGGGAGTTGAGGGAAATTGGAAGGGGAGATAAACCATGAGAGACTATGGACTCTGAGACAGAACTTAAGGGTTTTGAACGGCAGGAGGTGGGAAGTTGGGGGAACCAGGTGGTGGTACTGGGGAGGGCATGTATTGCATGGAGCACTGTGTGCAGTGCAAAAACAATGAATTCTGTTACGCTGAAAAGAAATGAAAACAAATAAGAAGGGGAAGAGTCAAGATGGCGGGGATGTAGGAGGAGGCGCCTTTTCAACCTGTACCCTAAAGTGAGCTGATTACCTACCAAAGAACACCAACTACAAATGAAATCAGCCTGAGATCAGATTATACACGTCTGGATCTCTACAGGAGCAGAAGACACCAGTGGCAGGTAAAGCAGAGTGGGAACATCGGACTGATATCGGAAGATTTAAAAAGGGGGAGGGAGCCAGTAGAGATGACCAATTGGAAAGTAATATTCCAATACGAGAGTTCACTGCATCTGGGGACCAGCATTAACTTGGAGTCTGGTTGAAAGCACTAAAAAAATAAAGAGCAAAGGATCGCGGGGGGAAATACTGGGAAACTGGGCAGTTAGGGACAGGGACCTAAGTCCCTGGACCCAGGACAGCCTCCCCTGTCTAACAATTATCCAGGCAATAGCTAGGTTGGAGAAAGCCAAGGATGACCAAATGGAATTGATTAGGGCAGAACTGAAAGGGAAATTGGAAGGGGAGATGAACCATGAGAGACTATGGACCCTGAAAAACAACCAGAGGGTTTTGAAGGGGCGGTGCCAGGGTGGGAGGTTGAGAAACCAGGTGATGGGTAATAGGGAAGAAATGTACTGCATGGAGCACTGGGTGTGATGCCAAAACAATGAACACTGTTATGCTGTAAATTAACAAATAAAAAAAAATAATGTCAGACCTTTCCACAGAGACTTAGCAAGCCAGGAAAGGCTGGCAAAATATATTCACAGTACTAAATGAGAAGAACATGCAACCAAGAATACTCTATCCAGCAAGACTGACATTTAAAATGGATGGAGAGATAGAGTTTCCAAGACCAGCAAGGCTTAAAAGACTATGCAACCACCAAGTCGACACTGCAGGAAATATTAAGGGAGGTCCTCTAAAAGAGAAAAAATCCTAAGAATATCATTGAGTAGAATTATAGAAACAATCTACAGACAGAAAGCCTTCAAAGGTAACAAGATGTCAATAAAAAGCTATGTCTCAATAGTCACTCTCAATGTGAATGGCCTAAATGCACCCATAAAACGACACAGGATTGCAGATTGGATAAAACAACAGGACCCATCCATAAGTTGTCTACAAGAGACCCATTTTGAACCCAAGGATACACCCAGACTGAAAGTGAAGGGATGAAGAAGCATTTTCATGCCAATGGGCCTCCAAAATTCACACGGCAGGAAACAACGTGTGTTGGAGAGGATGTGGAGAAAGGGGAACCCTCTTCCACTGTTGGTGGGAATGCAAGTTGGTGCAGCCACTTTGGAGAACAGTGTGGAGATTCCTCATGAAATTAAGAATAGAGCTTCCCTATGACCCTGCAATTGCACTGCTGGGTATTTACCCCAAAGATACAGATGTAGTGAAAAGAAGGGCCATCTGTACCCCAATGTTTATTGCAGCCATGACTACGGTTGCCAAACTGTGGAAAGAACCAAGATGCCCTTCAACGGATGAATAGATACGGAAGATGTGGTCCATATATACAATGGAGTATTATGCCTCCATCAGAAAGGATGAATACCCAACTTTTGTAGCAACATGGACAGGACTGGAAGAGATTATGCTGAGCGAAATAAGTCAAGCAGAGAGAGTCAAGTATCATATGGTCTCACTTATTTGTGGAGCATAACAAAGAACATGGAGGACATGGGGAGATGGAGAGGAGAGGGAGTTGAGGGAAACTGGAAGGGGAGATGAACCATGAGAGACTATGGACTCTGAAAAACAACCAGAGGGTTTGAGGGGATGGGGGGGTGGGAGGTTGAGGAACCATGTGGTAGGTAATAGGGAGGGCACGTACTGCATGGAGCATTGGGTGTGATGCCAAAACAATGAACACTGTTATGCTGTAAATAAACAAATAAAAAAAATGTCTATACTGCCTAGAGCATCTATACTTATAATGCCTTTTCCATCAAAATTCCACCGGCATTTTTCAAAGAGCTGGAGCAAATAATCCTAAAATTTGTGTGGAATTAGAAGAGACAACGAATTGCTAAGGACTTGTTGAAAAACAAAACTGGCGGCATCACGTTACCCAATTTCAAGCTTTACTACAAAGCTGTAAACACCAAGACAGTGTGGTACTGGCATAAAAACAGACACATATACCAGTGGAACAGAGTGGAGAGCCCAGATACGGACCCTCAACTCTATGTCAAATAATCTTTGACAAAACAGGAAAAAATATACAGTGGAAAAAAGACAGTCTCTTCAATAAATGGTGCTGGGAAAACTGGACCGCTATATGTAGCAGAATGAAACTTGACCATTCTCTTACACCATACACAAAGATTAAACTCAAAATGGATAAAAGACCTCAATGTTAGACAGGAATCATCAGAATCCTAGAGGAGAACATAGGCAGTAACCTCTTCGATATCAGCCACAGCAACTTCTTTCAAGAGATGTCTCCAAAGGCCAAGGAAACAAATGCAAAAATGAACTTCTGGGACTTCATCAAGATCAAAAGCTTCTGCACAGCAAAGGAAACAGTCAACAAAACAAAAAGGCAACCCACGGAATGGGAGAAGATATTTGCAAATGACAGTACAGACAAAAGGTTGATATCCAGGATCTATAAAGAACTTCTTTTTTTTTTTTTTTTTTTTTTTTTTTTTTTTTTTTTTAAGAATTTCAAGGACACATTTATTTCTAGGAAACTACCACTCAAGTGACCTAGTTTTAATCAGTCATAATCACTAGGTCTCACTGTTTTCATATTTCAATTTATAAAGAACTTCTAAAACTCAACACACACAATAGATAATCATGTCAAAAATGGCTAGAAGACATGAACAGATGCTTCTCCAATGAAGACATACAAATGGCTATCAGACACACGAAAAAATGCTCATCATCGCTAGCCATCAGGGTGATTCAAATTAAAACCACGTTGAGATACCAACTGACACCAGTTAGAATGGCCAAAACTCGCAAGACAGGAAACAACGTGTGTTGGAGAGGATGTTGAGAAAGGGGAATTCTCTTCCACTGTTGGAGGGAATGCAAGTTGGTGCAGCCACTTTGGAGAACAGTGTGGAGATTTCTGAAGAAATTAAGAATAGAGCTTCCCTATGACCCTGCAATTGCACTGCTGGGTATTTACCCCAAAGATACAGATGTAGTGAAAAGAAGGGCCATCTGTACCCCAATGTTTATTGCAGCAATGTCTACGGTCGCCAAACTGTGGAAAGAACCAAGATGCCCTCCAACGGACGAATGGATACATATACATGATATGGTACATCTACACATTGGAGTATTATGCCTCCATCAGAAAGGATGAATACCCAACTTTCATAGCAACATGGATGGGACTGGAGGAGATTATGCTGAGTGAAATAAGTCAAGCAGAGAGAGTCAAGTATCATATGGTTTCACTTATTTGTGGAGCATAACAAAGAACAGGGAGGACATGGTGAGATGGAGAGGAGAAGGGTGTTGAGGGAAATTGGAAGGGGAGATGAACAATGAGAGACTATGAACTCTGAAAAACAACTAGAGCATTTTAAAGGGGTGGGGGGTGGGAGGTTGGGGAACCAGGTGGTGCGTAATAGGGAGGACACATACTGCATGGAGCACTGCGTGTGGTGCAAAGGCAATGAATAGTGTTATGCTGAAAATAAATTAAAAAAAAAATAGAGCTTCCCTATGCCCTACAATTGCACTACTGGGTATTTACCCCAAAGATACAGATGTAGAGAAAATAAGTCCCAATTGCACCCCAATGTTCATAGCAGCAATGGCCACGGTCACTAAACT
This sequence comes from Meles meles, assembly GCF_922984935.1. Taxonomy (NCBI): domain Eukaryota; kingdom Metazoa; phylum Chordata; class Mammalia; order Carnivora; family Mustelidae; genus Meles; species Meles meles. The sequence goes on along the minus strand of NC_060088.1, from coordinate 9,730,292 downwards.
ATGGAAAAAACCAAGATGCCTTTCAATGGACGAATGGATAAGGAAGATATGGTTCATATACACTATGGAGTTTGCCTCCATCAGAAAGGATGAATACACAACTTTTTTAGCAACATGGACGGGACTGGAAGAGATTATGCTGAGTGAAATAAGCCAAGCAGAGGGAGTCAATTATCACATGGTTACACTTATTTGAGGAGTATAAGAAATAACACAGAGGAGATGGGGAGATGGAGAGGAGAAGGGAGTTGTGGCAATTTGGAGGGTGAGATGAACCATGAGAGATTATGGACTCTGAAGTACAATCTGAGCAGGGTTTTTGTTTTGTTTTGTTTTATTTATTTATTTTCAGCGTAACCGTATTCACTGTTTTTGAGTTTTGAAGGGCAGGGGGTGGGAAGTTGGGTAAGCCTGGTGGTGGGTATTATGGAGGGCACATATTGCCTGGAGCACTGGGTGTGGTGCATAAACAATGAATTCTAGTACACTGAAAAGTAATTATAAAATAATAAATTTAAAGAAAAAGAAAAGAAGCAATTTCTAGGACACCTTCAGAATTGTGTGGAAACCAGGGTTCCTTTAAGTTGAGAAACACTTTGGAGGAAGGATCATTGAATTCCCTTCTTCTTTTCAAAAGAGAGTGGCAAGATCCAATCCATGGGCAGTATTATCTGGAAGGTTCCATGTGACAGGACACAAGTGTAGAAACAAGTCCGGGCACAATGCAACATGTAGCCAACCCCAAGGTTCCTCCAGGGAGAAGCCTTCAAGCATGAATGTGTTTAAGGAATAAGAAAGTACCCTAGATGTCCACTGAAAAACAACTGCAGGGAGACCACAAGGCTGAAGGCACATATTGGTGGATGCAGATCTAAGTGTTTCCAAATACAGACATGGAATCTAGGGGACCCCAATGCTTGTTCAACACTGAGAAACTAGTCTGGGGCAAATGGAATTATCCAACATTTCCAGTTTCCAGAATGTGGTGCCATCTCAAATGCATGTCGTCTGGTATAGGGAGGTTGCCATGTCCCTGAAGAACATATTCCCATCGATATTAAGTGCTCCTCTCAGCAAACAAGTTCTCAAAGTGAGAAACATTCCAGCTGCTTGGGATTAAGAAATGGGAAAATGTGCTAAGCCTCCCTCTAAGAAAGAGCTCTGTGGCAAACCAAACATAAAGCAAATTTTTGCTTATTATAAGGAATTATTCTCAGTGGTAGCAGTGGGAGGTGAGGAAATGGACACAGACCACAATCAAATAAGTAAGTCTGTGGAGAAAGGAACTATCAATTAATTGCCATGTCCAGAAGAATGATCGACATCAAGTTCAAGTGTGGCAGAATAGGGAAGTTGTCACGTCCCTGACACACTGACATGAGTCTGGGAAGAACTCCACTTTCACCTCACCAAAAGTTTCTTCAAGGGAGAGCACATCAAGCATGGATGTGTTAAAGGAACAGGGAGGTGGCCTACCTTTCCCCTTGAGAAACGAATCAGGATAGAAAAAAACCATCAAAGGGCATCTGTTTCTTCTGAAGATAGGAGGGTTTTCAAAAGGAGGTTAGAAATCAACAGCACATCACCTAACTCTGCAGGACAAGTGTGTGTCAAATGGCCCTCTCCAAGAATTCTTCATTTCAGATGCAGGCCACATCCAATACATTGTGGTAGAATCCTGAAAGGCTTTATGTCCCTGAAGCATAGACACATGTCGGTGGAGATTGCAACTTTCAGTGAAGTTCGAGATTTCGCAAGGGAGATGGCTTCTAGGATGTATGTGTTTTAGTGAAAGGAACGTCCTATCCTCGTGAGAAATAAGTCTGCAGAGAAACATAACATTCAAAGAACCTCTTGTTTCCTGAAGGGAGATGCATTTTGCTTCTGTACCTGTGGAAACAGGAGGAAACTGCAGTAGCTTCACTGTGTGAAGAGAGTCTGTCGAAAAGAAATCTCAGCTTTTATGTTTCCAGAAGAGCATGGCACTGTCACATATCAGTCAGGAAGTGGAGGGAAGCCGCCATATTGGATGGAAAGAAAGAAGTCTGTGGAGAATGCAAATTCAGTGAGGAACAGGTTCCTGGAGTGAAGGAGTCTTCTAGCATGCATGTGGACATACAGAAACATCACCTATTCACCTCATTGCCAAAGTAAACAGTGTTGAGCACAACATTATAGGAATCTCTTGTTCCTTAGACAGGAGTGTTTTCAAAGGCACCTGGGGATACAGGAGGAAAGTGCCGCTCTCAAGCATAACTCAAGAAACAAGTCCTTAGAGATATAAAGTGTCAGCTACCATCTTGTTTTCTGATGTTAGCTGCAATGTTCACTATGTCTCTAGCGGGATCAGGCAGGTGCCATGTCCCCTCCAGGGACAGAAAAGATTGTGAAAAAGGCAATGTTCCAGAACAACAAGCATATTCAGAGGAGAAGCATTGAGCATGTATTTGTTCTAGAAACTGGAGCATGCATTATCTTTCCACCGGAGTAAGAAGAATGTAAATCAAACATTGTTGAAGGCACCTCTTGCTTCCTGAAGTGAGAAGCATTTTCCAATGGCGTAATGGTATTGCCAAGCACCCATCACACATTTAGCTCTGAGAAAAAAATTCTGTGGGTGGATGGAAATTTCCACTAACTTTTCCATCAGGCACATAAGAGATAATGTCACCTATAAGTATGATAGTATAATCAAGGTGCCACCTCTCTGACATGTAGAAACAGGTCTGTGGAGAATGCCATATGAGCAAACAGCAAGGTAACTTAAGGGAGATGGTCTCTAGAATGGATGTGTGTAGGCAACAAGAAAGTGCCTTATCCTTCCTTCTGAGAATGCTAAGAATGCAGCATTCATGTCAACTCTGACATCCTGAAGACAGAAAGGTGGTATTCACGTGTATTGGCAAAATCATCAAGAAACAACTAGATGAAGCTCTGAGGTAAGTTAAAAAAAATACTGTGAGGAAATGCATTCTCATTGGAGAAGTAGAGGTGATTTCTCATAGACACTTGGGAGGACAGGAATGGTGACATGTCCCTGGGGCACTGAACAAGTCTATGGAGAACGCAACACTCAGTGGACAACAGTATTGTATAAAGGTGGGTAATTCAACAAGTGTGTAATTCAGGGACAGGAACGTGTCCTATCCTTCTCTGAGAAAAAATTCTGTGTAGAGGAAAGGAAAAAGGGCTCAGCTCATGCCTTTTGGCATGAGGAAATAAGTGATTGTCAATGTACCTGTTGCCTCATGAGGAACATGCCAAGCCTTTAAATCTGAAACCGAAGCCTATGGAGAATGGAATTCATAGCAAGTTCTAGGTTGCAGGGTATAGGATGGTTATCGAATATAGGTCTGATAGTAAATGGAAAGAGCAATGGCCCTGACTTATAGAAACAATTCTGTGGAGATACAACACTCAGCAAAGAACAAGTTTCTTCCAGGGAGAATGCTTTTAGCAGGTAGGTGTTGTAGCAGCTAGAAAGTGCCATGACCTTCCCTCTGAGTAGGACATCTGTGTAGAAAATACCCTCCCAGGTATCTCTGCTTCCTTCAATAGAAGCTTCTTCCAGGGCACATGCGGAAGTGAGAGGAAACTGGCAAGTTATTGATCTGAGTAAGGAGTTTGTGGAGAATGGCATTGTCAACTAATTCTTGCTTCCAGAAGATAAAAGCCATGTTATACATATGAGTGAGTGTATAGGGAAGAGGTCATGTCCCTTAGGTGGAGACCCAAGTCTGTGAAGAATGCTATTTGGAGTGAGCACCAATGCTCCCCAAGGGACGAGTGTTCCGTATGGGTGTTCATAAGGAAGAGGAAACTTCCCTGTCCTTCTCACTGAAAGAGTGTTGCAGAGGGCACACCATTTAAGGAACCACATGTAACCTGATGGTAGAAGTGATTTCATACACCTGTGGAATCATGAAGAAACCACTCTTCTTAAAACTCAGGAAACATGTTGGAGGAAGGAATGCTGTGCTGCCTTCTCATTTTCAGAAGGGAGCTGCAAGTTCAATTCTAGGAGGAGTAGCATCAGGAAAGTTCCATACGATATTTTCCAACCCTAGAAACAAGGCTGGGCCAAAGGCACTATGGAGCAAACACCAAGGTTCCTCCAGGAAGAAGACTAGGAACACATATGTATTTAAGGAACATAAAAGTGCATGGACTTCCCCTGAGAAACAAGTCTGAAGTCCCATCCTGGTGCCAGCATGTCCAAGCATTTCCAAATGGAGATATCTAATCAAGGGGAATCTGCCCCAGATTTAACACTGAGAAACAGGCAATGGTGAATGGAATTGTCCAACAGTTCTGTTGTCCAGATCATAGGGCCATCTATAATGCATGCTGTCTGGTATTTGGAAGGTGCCATGTCCCTGAAGAACATATCCTAGTCTGTAGAGAGTGCCCCACTCAGGTGTCATATTCTCCATTTAAGAAACCTTCTATCGTGTATGGATTCAAAAATGGGGAAGGACCCTATGAGTCCCTCTAAGAAAGAACTCTGTGAGAAACTAAACTTCAAGTAAGTTTTCAGATACTGAAGACTTTTTTCCCCAGTGGGATATGTAGAGGAAGAGGAAACACTGCTGATCGAACTCAAACCAATAAGTATGTGGAGAATGGAACCCTCAATGAATTCTCACTTCAGAGGAGAGATCGACATCAAGTACATGGGTGGCAGAATAGGGAAGATACCATGTCTGTGACACATTGACATGAGTCTGGGAAGAATTCCACTTTCAGCAATCCACAAGTTTATTCAGGGGTGAGCCCTTCCAGCATGGCTGGGCTTAAGCAACAGGGAGGTGCCCTACCTTTCTCCTTGAGAAACAAATCAGGGCAGAAGAAAAACCATAATGGGATATCTGTTTCTCCTGAAGACAGGAGGGTTTTCATAAGGATGTTTGGAATCAAGAGCACACTACTGAGGTTCTGACTCTGCGAGACAAGTGTATGGTGAATGGCCCACTCCACGAATTCTTCCTTTCAAAAAATACAGGCCACATCCAATACATGTGTGGCAGAATACCAAAAGGTTCTATGTCCCTGAAGCATAGACACATGTCGGTGGAGAATGCAATTGTCCACAAAATTTGAGATTTCCCAAGGGAGAAGACCTCTATGATGTACGTGTTTAAATAAAGGGAACGTGTCCTAGACATCCTTCTGAGGAAGAATCTGTGGAGAAACATAACATTAAAAGAAACTCTTGTTTCCTGAAGAGACAAGTGCTTTTGAATGTACCATGGAAGCAGGAAGAAACTACAGTATATTTCACTGTGTCAAAAGAGTGTGTGGAGAAATGAATTCTCATCTTCTATGTTCCAGAAGAGCATGGCACTGTCACATATCAGTCAGGAAGTGGAGGAGAGCTGCCATCTTGGATGGAAAGAAAGAAGTTGGTGGAGAATGTAAATGTGTTTAAGGAACATAGAAGTGTCCTAAACATCCCCTGAAAAGCAAGTTGGGAGAGACCACAAGGTGGAAGTTCCATTCTGGTGCCTGCAGAGCCAAGCATTTCCAAATGGAGATATCTAATCAAGGGTAATCTGCTGCAGATTCAACAATGAGAAATAAGTTATGGTGCATGGAATTGTCCAACAATTCTGTTGTCCAGAACTTAACAGTTATGTAAAATATATGTTGTCTGGTATTCACAAGGTGCCATGTCCCTCAAGAACATATCCTAGTCTGTAGAGAGTGTACAATCAGCTGGCATGTTCTCAACTTGAGAAACATTCTACCATGTAAGGATTCAAAAATGGGGAAAGAGGCTATGCTTCCCTCTGAAAAAGAGCTCTGTGAGAAACTAAATTTCAAGTAAGTTTTGGTTATTGAAGAAGTTCTTTCAGTGGGATAAATGATAGAATAGGAAACACCTGCAGATTGAACTCAAACCAACAAGTCGGTGGAGAATGGAACTCAACTAATTCTTGCTTCCAGAAGATAGATCAACATCAAGTACATGGCTGGCAGTATAGGGAAAGTGCCGCATCCCTGACATATTGACATGAGTGTGGGAAGAACTCCACTTTCAATAATCACAATTTTCTTCAAGGGAAAGCCCTCTGAGCAGAAATGTGTTTAAGCAACAGGGAGGTGCCCTACCTTTCCTCTTGAGAAACTAATCAGGGAAGAATAATAATGCAAAGGGGCATCTTTTTCCCCTGAAGATATGAGCATTTTCAAAAGGATGTTTTGAATCAAGAGCACATGGCTGCAGTACTAAATCTGCAGTACTAAATCTGCTAGACAAGTGTGTGGTGAATGGCCCACTCCACAAGTTCTTCATTTTAGAAGATGCAGGCCGCATCCAAACATCTTGGTAGATTACTGAAAGTTTCTATGTTCCTTAAGCATAGACACATGGTGGGGGAGATTAGAACTTTCAGTGAAGTTTGAGATTTCCCAAGGGAGAAGTCTTCTATGATGTATGTGTTTAAGTGAAGGGAATGTGTCCTAGCCTTCCTTCTGAGAAAGAAGTCTGTGGATAAACATAAAAAATGAAAGAACCTCTTGTTGCCTCAAGGGAGACGCATTTTTCTTGTAACTAGAAACAAGAGGAAATTGCAGCAGATTTCACTGTGTGAAGGGAGACTGGAGAAATAAATCTCAGCTTCTATGTTTCCAGAAGAGTGTGGCACTCTCACATATCAGTCAGGAAGTAGAGGGAAGCTGCCATCTTGGACAGAAAGAAAGAAGTCTGTGGAGAATGCAAATTCAGTGAGGAACAAGTTCCTGAAGTGAAGGAGCCTTCTATCATGGATGTGTGTATATACAGAAACATCCCCTATTCACCTCATTGCCAAAGCCATCAGTGGAGAACACATTACAGGAATCCCTTGTTCCTTAGACAGGAGTTTTTTCATAGGCACCAGTGGATAAAATACATGAAGAAACCGCCTTTGGCATAACTCGAGACACAAGCCCTTAGGTACATAAAGTGTCATTGAACATCTTAATTTCTGATGTTAGCTCCAATGTCCACTATATGTCTGGTGGGATCAGGCAGGTGCCATGTCCCCTCCACGGACAGGAAAGGCTGTGAAAAGGAAAGGTTCCAGAACAACAAGGACCTTCAGGGGAGAAGCCTTGAGCAGATAATTGTTCTAGCACCTGGAATGTGCCTCATCTTTCTGCCAGAGTAAGAAGAATGTAGAGAAAACACCATTGAAGGAACCTCTTGCTTCCTGAAGTGAGAAGCATTTTCCCATGGAGTAGTGGAATCATGACAAACCCTGCACACAGCTCTGAGATAAAAGGCTGTAGGAGCATGGAAATTTCCACTGGTTTTCCCATCAGCTATATAGAGACAATATCACCTATATGTGTGATAGTAGAATCAAGGTGCCAACTCTGACATGTAAAAACAGACCTGTGGAGAATGCCACATGAGCGAACAACAAGGTATGTGAAGGGAGACGCCTTCAAGTATCAATGTGTATAGGCAACACGGAAGTGACTTATCCTTCTTCTGACAAAGCAGTCATTGGAGAAAAGAGCATTTAAGTAAACTCTGACATCCTGAAGGCAGAATGTATTCACGTGTATGGGCAAAATCACAAGGAAACTACCAGATGAAGCTCTGAGGGAAGTTTAAAAAAATTACCTTTGTTAAGTGGGATTCTGCACTTACCCTTCATTGGAGAATATTAGATTGGAGATTGGAGAGGCAATTTCACATATATTCCTGGGAGTACAGGAATGGTGCCAATCCCTTAGGTACTGGAAAAGTCTATGGAGAACACTAAGCAGATAACAGTATCCTACAAGGGGGGGAGGGGGATAAAACAAATATGTGATTCACCAACAGGAAAGTGGTGTACCCTTCTCTCTGAGAGACATCCTGTGGGGGAGGAGGAAGGATCAACTCATGCCTTTTGATATGAGGAAATAAATGATTTTCAATATACCTTTTGCCTCATGAGGAAAATGACAAGGCTTTAATTCTGAAATTGAAGCCTATGGAGAATGGAATTCATAGCAAGATCTAGGTCCCAGGGTATAGAAGTAATATTGAATATATGTCTGGGAGAGTTTGGAAAGAGCAATGTCCCTGAGTTGTAGAAGCAATTATGTGGCGATAAAACACTCAGCAAAGGATGAGGTTTTTCCAGGGAGACCCCTTTTAGCAGGTAGATGTTCAAGCAGCAGGAAACGCCCTATCCTTTCCACTGTGTAGGTTGTCTGTGTAGAAAATTCCCTTCCAGTATCTCTGCTTCCTGCAATAGAAGCATTTTCCAGGACACGTGGAGAAGCATGAGGAAACTGGCAAGGTATTGATATGGATAAGGAGTTTGTGGAGAATGGCATTCTTAACTCTTGCTTCCAGAAGATAAAGGCCATGTCATACATATGCATCACTGTATAAGGAAAGGGTCATGTCCCTTAGGTGGAGACCCTAGGCAGTGCAGAATGCCATTTGGAGTGAGCACCAACACTCCCCAAGGGACAAGTCTTCCACGATGGGTGTTTTTAAGCAAAGGAAATTTCCCTGTCTTCCCGCAGAAAGAGTGTTGTGGAGAGCACACTACTCAAGGAACCACATGCAACCAGAAGGTAGAAGCGATTTCACGCACCTGTGGAATCACGAGGAATCTACTCTTCCTAAAAATCAGGAAACATTTTGGAGAAAGGAACACTGCGCCCCTTCTTATTTTCAGAAGGTAGCTGCAAGATCAATTCTATGAGCAGTAGCATCTGGAAGGTTCCATGCAACATTTCCCAAGCATAGAATCTCGGGAAACACTTTGGAGGAGTGAACAATGCACTCTCTTCTTATTTTCAGACAGGAGCTGCAAGATCAATTCTACTAGCCATAGTATCTGGAAGGTTCCATTCAACATCTCCCTAACATAGACACAAGTCCGTGCTGAAGGCAACACGGAGCAAACACCAAGGTTCCTCCAGGAAGAAGACTTGGAGCACATATGTGTTTAAGGAACATAAATGTGGCCTAAAATTCCTCTGAAAAACAAGTCAGGAGAGGCCACAAGGCTGTAGTTCCATCCTAGTGTCTGCAGATCCAAGAATGTCCAAATGGAGATACTAATCAAAGGGAAGCCACCACACATTTAACACTGAGAAACAAGTTTTGGTGAATGGAATTGTCCAACAATTCTATTGTACAGACTTAGAGTACTCTCAAATACATGTTCTCTGGTATTCAGAAGGTGCCATGTACATGAAGAACCTATCCTACTCTGTAGAGTGCTCCACTCTGCTGGCACATTCTCAACTTGAGAAAACTTCTATCATGTATAGATACAAAAATGAGACACATTCCTATGCATCCCTCTAAGAAAGAGCTTGTGAGAAACTAAACTTCAAGTAAGATCTTGATTATTGAAAAAAAATTTTAAGTGGATATGTGGTAGAACAGGAAACACCTGCAGGTTGAATTCAAACCAACAAGTCTGTGGAGAATGGAACTCACAATTAATTCTCCCTTTCAGAGGAGAGATTGACATCAAGGACATGTTTGGCAGTATAGGGAAGGTGCCATGTCCCTGACACATTGATATGAGTCTGGAAAGAACTCCCCTTTCAGCAAACAAGTTTCTTCAAGGGAGAGCCCTTCAAGCAAGTATCTGAGTAAGGAGTTTGTGGAGAATGGCATTCTCAAATAACTCTTGCTTCCAGAAGATATGTGTACCTGTATAGGGAAGGAGTCATGTCCCTTAAGTATAGACCCAGTACTCCTGAGAATGCCATTTGGAGTGAGCACTAACACTCCCCAAGAGACAAGTCTTCCACAATGGGTGTTTTGTTTTGTTTTTTAATTTTCAGTGTAACAGTATTCATTCTTTTTGCAACACATCCAGTGCTCCATGCAATACGTGCCCTCCCTATTACCCACACTTGGTTCCCCAACCTCCCACCCTCCACCCCTTCAAAACCCTCAGGTTGGTTTTCAGAGTCCATAGTCTCTCATGGTTCATCTCCCCTTCCAATTTCTCTCAACTCCGTTCTCCTCTCCATCTCCCCATATCCTCCATGTTCTTTGTTATGCTCCACAAATAAGGGAAACCATATGATACTTGACTCTCTCTGCTTGACTTATGTCACTCAGCATAATCTCTTCCAGTTCCATCCATGTTGCTACAAAAGTTGGGTATTCATCCTTTCTGATGGAGGCATAATACTCCATTGTATATATGTAACACATCATCCTTATCCATTTGTCTGTTGAAGAGCATCTTGGTTCTTTCCACAGTTTGGCGACCGTGGCCATTGTTGCAATAAACATTGGGGTACAGATGGCCCTTCTTTTCACTACATCTGTATCTTTGGGGTAAATACCCAGCAGTGCAATTGCAGGGTCATAGGGAAGCTCTATTTTTAATTTCTTCAGGAATCTCCACACTGTTCTCCAAAGTGGATGCACCAACTTGCATTCCCACCAACAGTGTAAGAGGATTCCCCTTTCTCCACATCCTCTCCAACACACGTTGTTTCCTGTCTTGCTAATTATGGCCATTCTAACTGGTGTCAGTTGGTATCTCAATGTGGTTTTAATTTGAATCTCCCTGATGGCTAGTGATGATGAACATTTTTTCATGTGTCTGATAGCCATTTATATGTCTTCATTGGAAAAGTGTCTGTTCATATCTTCTGCCCATTTTTTGACATGATTATCTGTTGTGTGTGTGTTGAGTTTGAGAAGTTCTTTATAGATCCTGGATAGCAGCCTTCTGTCTATACTGTCATTTGCAAATATCTTCTCTGAGTCTGTGGGTTGCTTCTTTGTTTTGTTGACAGTTTCCTTTGCTGTGCAGAAGCTTTTGATCTTGATGAAGTCCCAAAAGTTCATTTTCGCTTCTGTTTCCTTTGCATTTGGAGACATCTTTTTTTTTTTTCTTTTTCCCCTTTTTATTTATTTATTTTTTTTTTCAGCGTAACAGTATTCATTCTTTTTGCACAACACCCAGTGCTCCATGCAAAACGTGCCCTCCCCATCACCCACCACCTGTTCCCCCAACCTCCCACCCCCGACCCCTCAAAACCCTCAGGTTGTTTTTCAGAGTCCATAGTCTCTTATGGTTCACCTCCCCTCCCCAATGTCCATAGCCCGCTCCCCCTCTCCCAATCCCACCTCCCCTCAGCAACCCCCAGTTTGTTTTGTGAGATTAAGAGTCATTTATGGTTTGTCTCCCTCCCAATTCCATCTTGTTTCATTTATTCTTCTCCTATCCCCCTACCCCCCCATGTTGCTTCTCCATGTCCTCATATCAGGGAGATCATATGATAGTTGTCTTTCTCCGATTGACTTATTTCACTAAGCATGATACGCTCTAGTTCCATCCACGTCGTCGCAAATGGCAAGATTTCATTTCTTTTGATGGCTGCATAGTATTCCATTGTGTATATATACCACATCTTCTTGATCCATTCATCTGTTGATGGACATCTAGGTTCAACAAGGAAATAAAGGCCTTAAATGACACACTGGACCAGATGGACATCACAGATATATTCAGAACATTTCATCCCAAAGCAACAGAATACACATTCTTCTCTAGTGCACATGGAACCTTCTCCAGAATAGATCACATCCTGGGTCACAAATCAGGTCTCAACCGGTGTCAAAAGATTAGGATTATTCCCTGCATATTTTCAGACCACAATGCTCTGAAGCTAGAACTCAATCACAAGATGAAAGCTGGAAAGAACCCAAATACATGGAGACTAAACAGCATCCTTCTAAAGAATGAATGGGTCAACCAGGAAATTAAAGAAGAATTGAAAAAATTCATGGAAACAAATGATAATGAAAACACAACAGTTCAAAATCTGTGGGACACAGCAAAGGCAGTCCTGAGAGGAAAATATATAGCGGTACAAGCCTTTCTCAAGAAACAAGAATGGAGACATCTTGAAAGAAGTTTTTGTGGCTGATATCAAAGAGGTTACTGCCTATGTTCTCCTCTAGGATTCTGATGGATTCCTGTCTCACGTTGAGGTCTTTTATCCATTTCGAGTTTATCTTTGTGTACGGTGTAAGAGAATGGTCAAGTTTCATTCTTCTACATATCGCTGTCCAGTTTTCCCAGCACCATTTATTGAAGAGACTGTCTTTTTTCAATTGTATATACATTTTTTCATGTTTTGTGGAAGATTATTTGACCATAGAGTTGAGGGTCCATTTCTGGGCTCTCCACTCTGTTCCACTGGTCTATGTGTCCGTTTTTATGCCAGTACCATGCTGTCTTGGTGATCACAGCTTTGTAGTAAAGCTTGAAATCAGGTAACATGATGCCGCCAGTTTTGTTTTTGTTTTTCAACAATTCCTTAGCAATTCGGGGTCTCTTCTGATTCCATACAAATTTTAGGATTATTTGCACCAGCTCTTTGAAAAATACTGGTGGAATTTTGATGGGAAAGGCATTAAAAGTATAGATTGCTCTAGGCAGTATAGACATTTTAACAATGTTTATTCTTCCAATCCAAGAGCATGGAATGGTCTTCCATCTTTTAGTGCCTTCAATTTCTTTCATGAGTGTTGTGTAGTTCCTCAAGTACAGGTCCATTACCTCTTTATTTAGGTTTATTCCCAGGTATCTTATGGTTCTTGGTGCTATAGTAAGTGGAATTGATTCTCTAATTGCCCTTTCTGTATTTTCATTGTTAGTGTATAAGAAAGCCACTGATTTCTGTACATTGACTTTGTATCCTGCCACGTTACTGAATTGCTGTATGAGTTCTAGAAGCTTGGGGGTGGAGTCTTTGGGTTTTCCATATAAAGAATCATGTCATCTGTGAAGGGAGAGAGTTTGACTTCTTCCCTGCCAATTTGGATACCTTTCATTTCTTTTTGTTTTCTGATTGCCATTGCTAGGACTTCTAATACTACATTGAACAAGAGTGGTGAGGGTATTCTAGCGTGTTCCTGATCTCAAGGGGAAGCTCCTGGAAAAAGCTGCAAGCTTTTTCCCACTGAGGATGATATTTGCTGTGGGTCTTTCATATATAGATTTTATGAAGTTCAGGAATGTTCCCTCTATCCCAATACTTTGAAGCATTTTCATCAGGAACGCATGCTGGATATTGGCAAATCAATTGAGAGGACCATGTGGTTTTTCTCTCTTCTCTTAATGATTTTTTCTATCATTTGCGAATGATATTTGATTGATTTGCGAATGTTGAACCATCCTTGCAACCTAGGGATGAATCCCACCTGGTCATGGTGGATAATGTTTTTAAAGTGCTGCTAGATCCTGTTTGCTAGGATCTTGTTGAGAATCTTTGCATCCATATTCATCAGTGATATTGGTCTGAAATTCTCCTTTTTGGTAGGGTCTTTGCCTCATTTGGGGATCAGGGTAATGCTGGCTTCATAAAAAGAGTCTGGAAGTTTTCCTTCTGCTTCAATTTTTTGGAACAGCTTCAGGAGAAGTGGTGTTATTTCATCTTTGAAAGTTTGGTAGAATTCCCCAGGGAATCCGTCAGGTCCTGGGCTCTTGTTTTTTGGGGAGTTTTTTTGATGACTGCTTCAAACTCATTGCTAGATATCAGTCTATTCAGGTTGTCAATTTATTCCTGGTTCAATTTTGGGAGTTTATAGTTTTCCAGGAATGTATCCATTTCATCTAGGTTGCTTAGCTTATTGGCATATAACTTTTGGTATTAATTTCTAATGATTGTTTCTATTTCCTTGGTGTTCGTTGTGATCTCTCCCTTTTCATTCACAATTTTATTAATTTGAGCTTTCTCTCTTTTCTTTTGGATTAGTGTGGCCAATGGTTTATCGATCTTATTGATTCTTTCAAAAAACCAGCTTCTACTTTCATTGATACGTTCTACTGTATCTCTCGTTTCTACCTCATTGCTCTCTGCTCTAATCTTGATTATTTCCCTTCTTGCGTGTGGAGTTGGTTTGATTTGTTGCTGATTCTCCAGTTCTTTAAGGTGTAGAGACAACTGGTGTATTCTGTATTTTTCAATGTTTTTGAGGGAGGCTTGGATGGCTATGTATTTCCCCCTTAGAACCGCCTTTGCTGTATCCCATAGGTTTTGGACCGAGGTGTCTTCATTCTCATTGGTTTCCATGAATTGTTTAAGTTCATCTTTGATCTCCTGGTTGATCCAAGCATTCTTAAGCAAGGTGGTCTTTAGCTTCCAGGTGTTTGAGTTCCTTCTGAACTTTTCCTTGTGATTGAGCTCCAGTTTCAGAGCATTGTAATCTCAGAATATGCAGGAAATAATGTCAGTCTTTTGGTATCGGTTGAGTCCTGCTTTGTGACCCAGTATGTGGTCTCTTCTGGAGAAGGTTCCATGTGCACTTGAGAAGAATGAGTATTCTGTTGTTTTAGGATGGAATGTTCTGTATATGTCTATGAGGTCCATCTGGTCCAATGTTTAATTCAATGCTCTTATTTCTTTTGATTTTCTGCTTTCATGATCTGTCTATTATGGAGAGAGGTGTATTAAGATCTCCTACTATTATTGTATTAATATCAATATGACTCTTTATCTTGGTTAATAGTTTTCTTATGTAATTGGCGGCTCCCATATTGGGGCATAGATATTTACAATTGTTAGATCATCTTGGTGGATAGTCCCTATAAGAATGATGTAGTGTCCTTCTGTATCTCTGACTACAGTCTTTAGTTTAAAATCTAATTTATCTGATATGAGAATAGCTACCCCAGCCTTCTCTTGAGGCTCTTTGTCAGAAAAGATGCTTTTCCATCCTTTCACTTTCAGTCTGGGTGTATCTTTAGGTTCAAAATGGGTCTCTTGTAGACAACATATCGACGGGTCCTGTCATTTTATCCAATCTGCAACCCTGTGTCATTTTATTTGTGCATTTAGGCCATTGACATTGAAAGTGATTATTTATAGATACATTTTGACTGATATCGTGTCACCTTTGAAGTCTTTCTGTCTATAGATTGTTGCTCTATTTCTGTTCAATGATGTTCTTGGGATTTTTTCTCATTTATAGGACCCCCCCCTAATATTTCCTGCAGTGTGAGCTTGGTGGTTGTATAGTCTTTTAAGCCGTGCTGGTCTTGGAAACTCTTTCTCTCTCCATCCATTTTGAGTGTCAGTCTTGCTGGATAGAGTGTTCTTGGATGGATGTTCTTCTCCTTTAGTACTCTGAATATATTTTGCCAGCCCTTCCTGGCTTGCCAGGTCTCTGGAAAGGTCTGACATTATTCTAATGGGCTTTCCTCTGTATATAAGGAGCTTCTTTGTCCTAGCTGCTTTTTAGAGGGTCTGTTTGAATCCTAATTCCTCATTTTAATTATAAGGAGTCGCGAGGACTTTTGAGAATCTAAAATCTTGGGGGTAGACCTCTCTGCCTCTAGTATATGAACATTGTTTCCATTCATGAGATTGGGGAAATTTTCATAGACAACTTGTTCTACTATATCTTCTAGACTTCTTTCTTTTTCCTCCCCTTCAGGGATTCCAATAATTCTGACGTTGGAACGTTTCATGATGTTCTACTATATCTTCTAGACTTCTTTCTTTTTCCTCCCCTTCAGGGATTCCAATAATTCTGACGTTGGAACGTTTCATGACATCATTTATTTCCCTGATTCTGTTTTCATGGTTTCTGAGCTGTTTGTTCCAGACTTCCTACTGATCCTTTCTCTCTGTCTGTTTGTTCTTCAGATCACTAATTCTATCTTCTGTCTCAGGTACCCTAGCTTTTAGAGAATTTAGATTAGATTAGAACTCATTGGGAGCATTTTGAACATCATCCCTGGTGGCTTTCAGTTCTGCCCTAACATTGTGAACATCATCCTTGGTGGCTTTCAGTTCTGCCCTAATCAATTCTGTTTGGTTATCCATGGCTTTTGTTCTCTGGAGGTTTTCATGTTCTTTCATCTGTTTTTTCTTGCCTTGAGAGCTTTTGATGGTTTTTGGAGGTTTAGAGGAGAACAAAGTGCACCCCGACCTCCCTCCCAGAGAGAAGGCTCAGAATGCTCTGCAGAGCTGCTGGCAGAGTCAGTTCTGAGTCACTTTCCCTGGGGATGCAGGAGCTCCTCCTTGTACCCAATACCACAGCAGTGGTGGCTGTCTGGGAAACTCCAGACCTCCAGAGAGGTTCCAAGCTGCGATCGCACACTGAGATTTTCCCACTGGCCCGGGTTGGGAATGTCTGGTTTTTCCAGATGCCAGTGCTCCAGGCTAGCACCTATGAGCACCTCTCCCAGGGGAGGTGTGGGACACGAGCGTTTCAGGATTGCTGTCTGGGCAGGCTCCCAGACCCTCACGGGAGCTGGATCCCATTCAATCTCAGGCACGCCGGCGGCTCAGGCGGGCTGGTGGCTCAGGGACAGAGACCTGATTTCTCCTCCGCACTCCCTCTGGCTCAGTGCCAGGGGAGGCTGTCCTGGATCCAGGGACTTAGGCCCCTGTCCCCAAATGCCCCGATTCCCACTATTTCCCCCCATGATCCTTTGCTCTTTTTTTCTGAGTGCTTTCAACCAGACTCCAAGTTAATGCTGGTCCCCAGATGCAGGGCACTCTCGTATCGGGGTATTACTTTCCAAGGGTCACCTCTGGTGGCTCTCTCCCCATTTTGTTTATCTTCCAATATCAGTCCAACATTCCCACTCTGCATTACCTGCCACTGGCGTCTTCTGCTCCTGTAGAGATTCAGACATGTGTAATGCTTCTCTCAGGCTGATTTCATGGGTGATCGGAGTTCTTTGGTAGGTAATCAGCTTACTTTAGGGTACAGGTTGAAATGGCACCTCCTCCTACTTCCCTGCCATCTTGATCCCCCCCCCTTCTTCACTCTCTTAATGATTTTATTCAGCATAGGATTATCTTTCCTTTGTTTCCAACAGTGGTGGTTCTGCAACTTAGGATGGTTTTTAAATGGAGATGTGTTGTCATGAAGACACCACCATGTTTCTAATTCTAAGGAACAAGTCTGTGAGAATTGGCCCTTTCAACTAACTCTTCATTCCAGAAAATGCTGGCCACATCAGATGCCTGTGTCATAAGGTACCAAAGTTTCTATGTTTCTGAAGCCTAGACACAAGTCAGTGGAGAGTGCAAGTTTCAGCAAATGTGAAGGTATTTTAAGTGGAAGCCTTCCTAGATGAATGCTTTTAAACAAAGGGAACGTTCCCTATCCTTCCTTCTGAGAAAGATGTCTGTGGAGACACATAATATTCACAGAACCTCTTGTTTCCTGAAGGTGAAAGAGTTTTTCCAATTTGGATTCCTAAGGAAACCATGGCAGATTTAATTGTGTGAAGGGAGTTTTTGGAGAAATTAACCCAAACTATATTGTTTCCTGAAGAGAGTGGCACTATGAGGTATAGGTCAGATAGTGGATGAAACTTTCCATGTTTGGGATGCAAGAAAAGTCTGTGGAGAATGCAAAACTCAGCAAGTAACAAGTTCCTGGAGAGGGGAAGCCTTCTAACATGTATGTGTATACATACCAGAAATGTGTCCTTTGGATCCCTCTGTGAAAGCATTGTGTGGAGAAAACAACACTACAGGAATCCCTTACATTCTTAGGCAGGGGCATTTTCAAAGGCATATATGGAATCATGGGGAAACCTCCTTTAATATAAGTCAAGAAGCAAGCTCTTGGAGATGGGAAGTGCCAGCTGCCTTCTTCTTTCCCAATGTTTGCCACAATGTCCACTATATCACTTGTAGGTTTGGGTAGGTGCCAGGCCCCTGATACATACAGAAAAGACAGTGAATAATGCAATGTTCCAGAACAATGAGATCCTTCAGGGGAGATGTCTTAACATGTATGAGATCCAGCAACTGAGAAGTACCCTCTCTTCCCAGCTGAGAAGGAAGACTGAGGAGAACACTACGTGGGCAGCTGCTCTTGCTTCCTGAAGGGGGAAGCATTTACCAGTAGAGGCATGGAATCACGAGGAGCCCAGCATTCTTCTAGCTCTGAGAAATAATTCTCCACTTATGTTTCTACCAGGAAGAGAGAGTAAATATCACCTATTGGTCTGATAGGAGAGGTAAGTTGCAACCTCACAGATGCATAGACACAAGCTTATGGAGATGGCACTTTGAGCTTACAACAGATGTCCTCCAGCATGGATATGTTTAGACAACATGAAAGTGCCCTATCCTTCCTTATAATAGAAGCAGTCATTGGAGAAAAATCATTCAAGGATAATGACATCCTGAAGACAGAAACATTTTCGTGGTGATAGGCGGAATCATGAAGAAAATGCCTTCTTAAATGACGGGGGGAAAAAACCCGTGAGGAATGGAAGTCTCCACTTATCCTTGTTTAGAGAGGATAGAGGCGATATCAAATAGACGCCTGGGAGTACAAGAATTGTACCATGTCTCTGAGGCACTGAAACAAGCACAATATTCAGCGGACAACAATATCCTGCAAAGGAGAGGTCTTACAGCATGTGTGTGTATCAGCAACTGGACAGTGACCTACCCTTTTGTTTGCAATCCTGTGCAGAACGAAGGTTCAAGTCATGATTTCTGAGCTGAGGAAAGAAGTGTTTTTCAATGTACCAGTGGCATCATGAGAAAAATGACAAGGCTTTAATTCTGAGAAACAAGTCTATGGAAAATGGAATAAGCACTGAGTCCTAGTTCCCAGAATATAAAGGGACATCCAATATATGTGTGAGAGCATATGGAAGGAGCAATGTCCCTGACTTGTAGAATCGTTCTGTGGACAGCCCAACAGTCAGCAAAAGAGAGGATTCTTCCAGGGAGAAGCCTTTTAGTGCATATGTGCTTAAGGAACATGACAGTGCCCTAGCCTTCATTCTGAGAAGGAGGTCTGTGTAGAAAACATCTCTCAAGGAATCTCTGCTTCCTGCAATAGAAGCGTTTTCAAAGGCATCTGGCAAATCGTGAGGAAACTGGTGCAGATTTCACTCTAAAACAGGAATCTATGGAGGATGGCATTCTCAATGAATTCTTGCTTCTAGAAGATATGTGCTATGTTGTACATATGCGTGAGTGTATAGGGAAGGAGACCTGTCCCTTACGTGTAGACCAAGCCTGTGGAGAATGCATTTTGGTGTTAGCAACAGCTCTCATCAGGGATGTCTTCCACTGTGAGTATTTTCAAGCATTAGGAAGGTTTACTCTTCATCCCACTGAGAAAGAGTCTGTGGAGAACACATTGTTCAAGGAATTACATGCATCCTGAAGGTAGAAGTGATTTCGTGCACCTGTGGAATCATGAGGAAACCACTGTTCCTTTAAATCGAGAAACATCTTGAAGGAAGGAACACTTCACTACTTTCATGTTTCCACAAGAGAGTGGTGAGATGCCATCCATGGGAGGTAGCATCTGGAAGTTTCCATGCAACAAGTCCCAAGCCTGGAAACAAGTCTTTTCAGAATGCAATTTGCAGCCAGTATCAAGGTTCCACCAGGGAGAAGCCTTGGGACACGTATTTGTTTTAGCAACAGGCAGTTGAGCTAGCCTACCCCTGAAAATCAAGTCTGGGGAGATCACAAACCTGAAGGCCCATCCTGATAGATGCAGATAGAGGTGTTTCCAAATGGAAAGGTTTAATCAAGGGGAACCCACTGAAGATTTAACACTTTGAAACAAGACTATGTTGAATGGAACTGACAAACAATTCTGGGTTCCAGAACTTGGAGCTGTCTCAAATACATGTTGGCTATAGGGTAGGGGCTCTGTCTATGAATAATACATCCTTGTCTGTGGAGAGAGCTCCTCTCACCCAACAAGTCCTTAAAGAGAGATGTCTTCCACATGTGTGGGTTTCAGAAATGGGAAATGGCAGTATGCTCCCCCCTGAGTAAGAGGTGTGTGGAAAAAAAAAAAAAAAACAATTTCAAGTAACTATTTGCTTATTGAAGAAGTGTTTTCACTGGGGGGGTGTGGGAGAACAGGAAAGGTCCAGAGATTGATTTTGATCCAACAAGTCTGTGGAGAGTGGAACTGTCAACTAATTCTTGCTTCCAGAAGAGAGATCAGCATCAACTGTATGGGTGGTAGTATGGGGAAGGTGCGATGTCCCTGACACATCAATAGGCCTCTGTGTAGAATGTCACTTTCAGCGAACAAGTGTCTTCAAGGGAGAAACCTTCAACCATTCATGTTCAAGCAACAAGAAGGGGCCCTCTCTTTTGCACTGAGAAACTAGTCTGCGGAGAATACAACCTTAAAGGAGTATCTTTTTCTTCTGAAGACAGGAGGGTTTTCAAATGGAGATGTGGAATCATGAGGGCACCATTGCAGTCCTAACTCTCTGCAAGACAAGTGTGTGGTGAATGGTCCTCTCCACAAATTCTTCTTTCCAAAAGATGCAGGCCACATCAGATACATGTGGTAGGATACCACAGGTTCTAGGTCCCTGAAGCATAGACACCTGTTGGTAGAGAATGCACGTTACAGTGAATGATGACATATTTTAAGGAAGAAGCCTTCTAAGATGCATGTGTTTAAGTGAAGGGAATGGGCCCTATCTTTCCCTCTGAGACAGAGGTCTGTGGAGACACATAACATTCACAGAATCTCTTATTTCCTGAAGGGAGAAGAGATTTATACACAGGTATATTCCTTATTTATAATTATTTATAATGTATTATATTTATACACAGGTAAATTCCTTATTTCCTGAAGGGAGAAGAGATATATATATTCCATATACCTGTGGAATCCTGAGAAAACTGTGACATATTTAATTGTGTGTAGAGAATTTTTGGAGAAAAGCTCTCTCAACCTCTACATTTTTCCAAAAATATGTCACACTATCAGATATAAGTCAGGTAGCGGAGGAAAGGTGCCATGTCTTAGACACAGATGAAAAAGTCTGTGCATAATTCAAATTTTAGGAAGCAACAATTTCCTGGAGAGGAGAAGTCTTCTAACATGTATGTGTGCAAATACCAGGAACATGCCCTCTGGATCCCCAGCAACAGCAATGTGTAGAGAACACAATGTTACAGGATCTCTTGCATCCGTAGACAGGAGCATTTTTAAAGGCACATGTGGAATCATGAGGAAACCGCCTTTAGCATGACTCAAAATACAAGCCATTGGAGATAGGAAGTGTCAGCTACCTTATTATTTTCTGATTGTAGCTGCAATGTCCACTATATTTCTGGTAGGGTGGTGCAGGTGCCATGTGTCTGACATGTATAGAAAAGACAGTGAAGACCACAATATTCCAGAACAACAAGATCCTTCAGGGAGATGTCTTGAATATGTATGCCTTCTAGCAATGGGATCAATAATGATCTTTCATCCTGACAAAGAAAAATAAGACAAAGAGAATGCAATGTGGAAGGCATCTCTTGCTTCCTGAAGTGAGAAGCGGTTTCCAGGGGGGGTGTGGATTCATGAGGAACCTAGCATATATTTACCTCTGATAAGAAAGTCTGTGGGAGAATGGCAATCTTCACTAATGTTTCCATTAAGAAGAGAAAGGCAATATCACCTATAGGTCTGATAGGAGAAGCAAGGTGCCATCTCATTGACTAGTAGAACAATTCTGTGAAGAATGCCAGTTTAAGAGAAAAACAAGGTACTTCAAGGGAGACATCTTCCTGGAAGTGTTTAGGCAACACAAAAGTACCCTATCCTTCCCCCTGAGAAGACAGTCGTTGGAGAACACAACATTCAATGAAAGCCTGACATCCTGAAGATAGAAACTTTTTTATGTGGATAGGCAGAATCATGACAAAATCACCTAGATCAACCCTGATAAACTAAGATAAAAATAATAACCTGTAAGGAATGGCATTCTCCACTTACCCTTGTTTGGAGAAGGCAGAGACAATATCAAGTAGAAGCCTGAGAGTACAAATGGTTCATGATCTTGAGGCATCAAAACAAATCCATGGACAATGCAACATTCAGCAGACAAAAATATCTTACAAGGGAGAGTTCTTACAATATGGGAAGGTCTCAGCAAGAGGAAAGTGCCCTACCCTTCTCTATGAGAAACAGTCCTGTGTAGAAAAAAAGGATCAAGTCATACCTTCTAGCCTGAGGAAAGAAGCTTTGCTCAATGTGGCATCATGAGAAAAATGACAGGCTTTAATTCTGAGAAACAAGCCTATGCAGAATGGAATTAAGAGTGAGTTTTAAAGGGGGGAGTCAAGATGGCGGGGAAGTAGGAGGAGGCACCATTTCAACCTGTACCCTAAAGTGAGCTGATCACCTACCAAAGAACTCCGAATACCCATGAAATCAACCTGAGATCAGAATTATACACCTCTGGATCTCTACAGGAGCAGAAGACACCAGTGGCAGGTAAAGCCCACTGGGAGCGTTGGACTGATATCAGAAGATAAACAAAAGGGGGAGGGAGCCAACAGAGGTGACCGATTGGAAAGTAATGCCCCAATATGAGAGTACCCTGCATCTGGGGACCACCATTAAATTGGAGTCTGGTTGACAGCACTCAAAAAACAAAGAGCAAAGGATCACCGGGGGAAATAGTGGGAACCTGGGCGGTTAGGGTCAGGGACCTAAGTCCCCGGACCCAGGACAGCCTCTCCTGGCGCTGAGCCAAAGAGAGTGCAGTGGAGAAATCAGGTCTCCATCCCTGAGCCGCCAGTGCACCTGACCCGCCAGTGCGCCCCAGAACGAGTGGGGTCTGGCTCCTGTGAGGGGCTGGGAGCTTGGCCAGATGGCAATCCTGAATGCGCACGTCCCACACCCTCCCTTGGGAGAGGTGCTCATAGGCACTAGCCTGGAGCTCTGGCATCCGGAAAAACAAGACATTCCCAGCCCGGGAGAGCGGGAAAATCTCAGTGTGAGATCTCTGCTCGGAACCTCTCTGGCGGTCTGGAGCTGCCTAGACAGTCACCGCTGCCCTGGTTTGGGGTACAACGAGGAGCTCCTGCATCCCCAGGGACAGTGACTCAGAACCGACTCTGCCAGCAGCTCTTGCAGAACATTCTGAGGCTTCTCTCTGAGAGGGAGGTGGGGGTGCAGTTTGCTCTCCTCTAAAATTCCAAAAACCATCAAAAGCTGTCAAGGTGAGAAAAAACAGATGAAAGAACATAAAAACCCCCAGAGAGACTGGAAAAGATTATGCTGAGCGAAATAAGTCAAGCAGAGAGAGTTAAGTATCATATGGTCTCACTTATTTGTGGAGCATAACAAAGAACATGGAGGACATGGGGAGATGGAGAGGAGAGGAAGTTGAGGGAAACTGGAAGGGGAGATGAACCATGAGAGACTATGGACTCTGAAAAACAACCAGAGGGTTTTGAAGGGGTGGGGGGGTGGGAGGTTGAGTAACCAGGTGGTGGGTAATAGGGAGGGCACGTACTGAATGGAGCACTGGGTGTGATGCCAAAACAATGAACACTGTTATGCTGTAAATTAATAATAATAATAAAAAAAAAACACCAGAGAACAAAAGCCTGAAAAAACAGTTTCCTCAGAACCCACCCCCTTGAGGGGAGCAGGGGGATATGACTCAGGGAACATCATTGTCTGAAAACCCACGTGGCAGTCCACTCCCCCAGAAAACCAACCAGGAAGGAAGAAAAAAAAAAAAAGACTACAAGAGAACAACCACCACTACTACATAAATACAACTTTTATTTTTAACTCTTTACCAATATTCTGGTTCTTTTTTTATAAAAACAGATAATTTTTTAGCCTATTAACCATCACACTGACATGTCCAGTACATCAAATTCTTTAATAACCTTCTAACCTGAACTTTTTGATACATACACCCGTGTTTTTCTTTTGCTTTTCTATTTTTTAATTCTTTTTAAATTTAACTTAGTTTAGTCGTTTATTCTTTTTTAATTTTTATTTTCTAATGTACATATAGATTTAAACTTCAAGGGAATCCCCTTTCCCCAATCAATCTTACCCCTATAGGCAAACCAGTTTCTAATCCCCCTGTAACTTAGGAAAGTTGAGTCCCTTAACAAAAACATCAAGATACCTTCAGGAAGAATCAAAATAACCTTCCTCACCCACACTGAGCATTTATAACCACTCTCCCAAATTTTCCTTCTGTCAGTGTTTCTGTGAATTTGTGTTTGTCCTGATTATATATAAATCTTATACTTGGGGTTCTTTCTGATGAGGTTCTTCCCTTTTTTTTTGCTTATATATATATTTTTTTTTCTCTTGTCATATACTTTTTCCAGTCTTTTTGTTTGTCTGCTTTTCTTTGTATACGTCATAAATCTTACCTTGGGGCCCATTTGGGCTGAGCCTTCTCTTTTATCTTCCCTTTTTTTCCTATCTCTCTATCTCTATCTCTTTTTTTTTCCTTTTTTCTTTTCCCTTTTTTTCTTTCTTCTTCTCTATTTCTTTTTCCTTTCTTTTTTCTCTCATTTGGGTGGGGAACCCTGATTGCACAGAAGTGTTCCAGGGTGCCCCTTGACTGCATCACAATCCATAAGTCCACCTGCATCTGTTCAGTCATCTCTTACCAAAATGACTAGGAGGAGGAATACCCAACAGAAGAAAAATACAGAGGATGGGCCTTCTGCAACAGAGCTAATGGCTATCGACATAGACAATATGTCAGAAAAGGAATTCAGACTAACAATTATCCAGGCAATAGCTAAGTTGGAGAAAGTCGCGGATGACCAAACAGAATTGATTAGGGCAGAACTGAAAGCCACCAGGGATGATGTTCACAATGTTAGGGCAGAACTGAAAGCCACCAGGGATGCTCTCAATGAGTTCCAATCTAATCTAAATTCTCTAAAAGCTAGGGTAACTGAGACAGAAGATAGAATTAGTGACCTGGAGGACAAACAGAGAGAAAGGATCAGGAGGAAGC
This sequence comes from Meles meles, assembly GCF_922984935.1. Lineage (NCBI taxonomy): Eukaryota > Metazoa > Chordata > Mammalia > Carnivora > Mustelidae > Meles > Meles meles. The sequence goes on along the minus strand of NC_060088.1, from coordinate 9,705,561 downwards.
CTGGAACAAACAGCTCAGAAGCCACGAAAACAGAATCAGGGAAATAAATGATGCTGTGAAACGATCAACATCAGAATGATTGGAATCCCTGAAGGGAAGGAGAAAGAAAAAAGTCTAGAAGATAGAGTGGAAGAAGTTGTCTATGAAAATTTTCCCAGTCTCACGAATGGAAACAATGTTCATGTACTAGAGGCAGAGATTTCCTTCCAAGATTTTAGATTCTTGAAAGTCCTCACAACACCTTATAGTTAAAATGAGGAATTATGTTTCACGACAGACCCTCTTAAAAGCAGCTAGGACAAAGAAGCTCCTTACGTACAGAGGAAAGCCCATAAAATGAAACAGGGTTGCAGATTGGATAAAATAACAGGACCCATATATATGTTGTCTAAAAGAGACCCATTTTGAACCAAAGGATACACCCAGACTGAAAGTGAAAGGATGGAGAAGCATCTTTCATGACAAAGAGCCTCAAAAGAAGGCGGGAGTAGCGATTCTTATATCAGATAAATTAGATTTTAAACTAAAGACTGTAGTCAGAGATACAGAAGGACACTACATAATTCTTAAAGGGACTATCCGACAAGATGATCTAACAATTGTGAATATCTATGCCCCCAATATGGGAGCACCCAATTAAATAAGAAAACTACTAATCAAGATAAAGAGTCATATTGATATGAATACAATAATAGTAGGAGATCTTAATATGCCTCTCTCAGAAATAGACAGATCATCGAAGCAGAAAATTAATAAAGAAATAAAGCATTGAATGAAGCATTGGACCAGATGGACCTCATCGACGTATACAGAACATTCCACCCTAAAACAACAGAATACCCATTCTTCTTAAGTGCATATGGAACCTTACACAGAATAGACCACATACTGGGTCACAAAGCAGGACTCAACCAATACCAAAAGACTGACATTATTCCCTGCATATTCTCAGATCACAATTCTTTGAAACTGGAACTCAATCATAAGGAAAAGTTCAGAAGGAACTCAAACACCTGGAAGCTAAAGACCACCTTGCTTAAGAATGCTTGGATCAACCAGGAGATCAAAGATGAACTTAAACAATTCATGGAAACCAATGAGAATGAAGACACCTCGGTCCAAAACCTATGGGATACAGCAAAGGCGGTTCTAAGGGGGAAATACATAGCCATCCAATCCTCCCTCAAAAACATTGAAAAATCCAGAATACACCAGCTGTCTCTATACCTTAAAGAACTGGAGAATCAACAACAAATCAAACCAACTCCACATGCAAGAAGGGAAATAATCAAGATTAGAGCAGAGAGCAATGAGGTAGAAACCAGAGATACAGGAGAACGTATCAATGAAAGTAGAAGCTGGTTTATTGAAAGAATCAATAAGATCGATAAACCATTAGCCACACTAATCCAAAAGAAAAGAGAGAAAGCCCAAATTAATAAAATTATGAACGAAAAGGGAGAGATCACAACTAACACCAAGGAAATAGAAACAATCATCAGAAATTAATACCAACAGTTATATGCCAATAAGCTAAGCAACCTAGATGATACATTCCTGGAAAACTATAAACTCCCAAAATTGAACCAGGAAGAAATTGACAAACTGAATAGACTGATATCTAGTAACGAGATTGAAGCAGTGATCAAAAACCTCCCAAAAAACAAGAGCCCAGGACCTGATGGATTCCCTGGGGAATTCTACCAAACTTTCAAAGATGAAATAACACCACTTCTCCTGAAGCTGTTCCAAAAAATTGAAGCAGAAGGAAAACTTCCAGACTCTTTTTATGAAGCCAGCATTACCCTGATCCCCAAACTAGGCAAAGACCCTACCAAAAAGGAGAATTTCAGACCAATATCACTGATGAATATGGATGCAAAGATTCTCAACAAGATCCTAGCAAACAGGATCCAGCAGCACATGAAAAAGATTATCCACCATGACCAGGTGGGATTCATCCCTCGGTTGCAAGGTTGGTTCAACATTCGCAAATCAATCAGCGTGATAAAAGAAATCAATAAGAGAAGAGAGAAGAACCACATGGTCCTCTCCATTGATGCAGAAAAAGCATTTGACAAAATCCAGCATCCGTTCCTGATGAAAACGCTTCAAAGTAGCGGGATAGAGGGAACATTCCTGAACTTCATAAAATCTATCTATGAAAGACCCACAGCAAATATCATCCTCAATGGCAAAAAGCTTGCAGCCTTCCCGTTGAGATCAGGAACACGACAAAGATGCCCACTCTCACCACTCTTGTTCAACATAGTATCAGAAGTTCTAGCAACGGCAATCAGACAACAAAGAGAAATAAAAGGTATCCAAATTGGCAAGGAAGAAGTCAAACGCTCTCTCTTCACAGATGACATGATTCTTTGTATGGAAAACCCCAAAGACTCCACTCCCAAACTACTAGAACTCACACAGCAATTCAGAACGGGGCAGGATACAAATGTACAATGTGCAGATTCTGTACAATGTACAGAAATCAGTGGCTTTCTTATACACTAACAATGAAAATACAGGAAATTAGAGAATCGATTCCATTTACTATAGTACCAAGAACCATAAGATACCTGGGAATTAACCTAACCAAAGAGGTAAAGAATCTGTACTCAAGGAACTACAGAACACTCATGAAAGAAATTGAAGAAGACAAAAAAAGATGGAAGACTGTTCCATGCTCTTGGATTGGAAGAATAAACATTGTTAAATGTCTATACTGCCTGGAGCAATCTATACTTTTAACGCCATTCCAATCCAAATTCCACCGATATTTTTCAAAGAGCTGGAGCAAATAATCCTAAAATTTGTATGGAATCAGAAGAGACCCCGAATTCCTAAGGAAATAGAAAAAATCATCAGAATCTCGTGGCATCACGTTACCCAATTTCAAGCTTTACTACAAAGCTGTGATCACCAAGACAACGTGGTACTGGCATAAAAACAGACACATAGAACAGTGGAATAGAGTGGAGAGATGATATATGGACTGTCAACTCTATGGTGAAATAATCTTCAACAAAACAGGGAAAAATATTCAATGGAAAAAAGACAGTCTCTTCAATAAATGGTGCTGGGAAAACTGGACAGCGATATGTAGAAGAATGAAACTCGACCATTTTCTTACACCGTACACAAAGATAAACTCGAAATGGATAAAAGACCTCAACGTAAGACAGGAATCTATCAGAATCCTAGAGGAGAACATAGGCAGTAACCTCTTCGATATCAGCCACAGCAACTTCTTTCAAGAGATGTCTCCAAAGGCCAAGGAAACAGAAGCGAAAATGAACTTTTGGGACTTTATCAAGATCAAAAGCTTCTGCACAGCAAAGGAAACAGTCAACAAAACAAAGAGGCAACCCACGGAATGAGAGAAGATATTTGCAAATGACAGTACAGACAAAAGGTTGATATCCAGGATCTATAAAGAACTCCTCAAACTCAACACACACAAAACCACACAAAACAGATAATCATATCAAAAATGGGCAGAAGATATGAACAGACACTTATCCAACGAAGACATACAAATGGCTATCAGACACTTGAAAAAATGCTCATCATCACTAGCCCTCAGGGAAATTCAAATTAAAACCACATTGAGATACCACCTGACACCAGTTAGAATGGCCAAAATTCACACGGCAGGAAACAACGTGTGTTGGAGAGGATGTGGAGAAAGGGGAACCCTCTTCCACTGTTGGTGGGAATGCAAGTTGGTGCAGCCACTTTGGAGAACAGTGTGGAGATTCCTCGAGAAATTAAGAATAGAGCGTCCCTATGACCCTGCAATGGCACTGCTGGGTATTTACCCCAAAGATACAGATGTAGTGAAAAGAAGGGCCATCTGTACCCCAATGTTTATTGCAGCAATGGCTACAGTCGCCAAACTGTGGAAAGAACCAAGTTGCCCTTCAACGGATGAATAGATAAGGAAGATGTGGTCCATAAATACAATGGAGTATTATGCCTCCATCAGAAAGGATGAATACCCAACTTTTGTAGCAACATGGACGGGACTGGAAGAGATTATGCTGAGTGAAATAAGTCAAGCAGAGAGAGTCAAATATCATATGGTCTCACTTATTTGTGGAGCATAACAAATAACATGGAGGACATGGGGAGATGGAGAGGAGAGGGAGTTGAGGGAAACTGGAAGGGGAGATGAACCATGAGAGACTGTGGACTCTGAAAAACAACCAGAGGGTTTTGAAGGGGCGGGGTATGTGGGAGGTTGAGGAACCAGGTGGTGGGTAATAGGGAGGGCACGTACTGCATGGAGCACTGTGTGTAATGCCAAAACAATGAACACTGTTATGCTGTAAATAAACAAATAAAAAAAAGAGTGGGTTCTAGTTCCCAGAAGAAAGAAGGGCTATCCAACATAGGTGTGGTAGTATAGGTAGGGAATAATGTCCCTGACTTTATTCCAGGGAGAAACCTTTTAGTGGGTGGGTGTATATGCAATACAGAAGTTCCCAAGCCTACCTTCTGAGAATGAGGTCTTAATAAGACATACCTTCAAGGTGCATCTCTGGAATGAGATTCCTTGTCAGGAATCTCTGCTTCCTGAAATAGAAACATTTTCCCAACCATGAACGGAGTCATAGGAAAACTTGCACCCATTTCATTCTGACCTACAAGTCAGAGGGGAATTGCATCCTCAATGAATTCTTACTTCCAGAGAGAAACACAATACTGTACCTCTGTGTGAGTGTCTAGGGAAGGAGTCATTTCTTATGTTGACTCTCAAGTCTATGGAGAATGAAACTTGGAATGAACAACAGCTCTCACCAAGAGACAAGTCTTCCACCAGGTATCCTTTTTAACAACAGGAAAAGCCCCTGTCCTTCCCACCAAGAAAGAGTTTGTGGAATATACAGCCTCCAGGGATTCACAGGCATCCTGAATATAGTAGTCTTTTCCTGAGAATCATGAAGAAATCACTATTCCTTTAAGTCAAGAAACACGTTGGAGGAAGGAACATTAATTTCCCTTCTTGTTTCCAGAAGAGAGGGACAAGAACAAAACCATGGTCGGTAACATCCAGGAGGTTCCATGCAACAAGTCTCAAGGGTAGACACAAATCCCTGCAGAATCCAACTTTCAGCCAATGCCAAGGTTCCTCCAGGGAGAAACCTTGGTACATGTATGTGTTCAAGCCACAGGACAGTGCCCTAGACTTCCCCTGAGAAACAAGTCCGGGAGAAGCATAAGGCTGAAGGCACATCTTGGGGGCTGCAGATAGATGCTTTTCCAAGTGGAGATGTAGAATCTAGAGGAACCACTGCAAATTTAACACATGGAAATACATCTATGTCAAATGGTAGTGTTGAACAATTCCAGTTTAGAGAACTTGGAGCCAACTCAAATGCATGTTGGCTGATATAGGTGCCATGACCCTGAAGAATATCCCCTAGTCTGTGGAGAGAGCTCCTCTCAACCAGCAAGTTCTTAAAGAGAGAAGCCTTCTGGCACATTTGGGTTTTGGAAATGGGAAAGGGTTCTGTGCTGTCAAGTAACATTTTGCTTATCGAAGAAGAATTTTTTCCAATGGGAGTGGTGGGAGAACAATAAAGGGCCACCAACTGAACTCAAACCAACAAGCCTGTGGAACATGGAACTCACAACCAATTCTCACTTCCAGAAGAGAGATAGACGTCAAGTATATGGGTGGGAATATAGGGAAGGTGCCATGACCCTGACACATCAACAGGAGTCTGTGTTGAATACCACTTTCATCCAACATCAAGGTACTTTCAGAGATACATCTTCAAGCCTGGATGTGTTTAGAGAACACAAATGTGCCCTATCCTTTCCTCTGACAAAGCAGCCTTTGGAGAACACAACATTCAAGGAAATTTTGACATCTTCAAGACAGAAATGTTTTTTATGTGGATGGGCAGAATCATGAGGAAACTGCCTAGATCAACCTCTGAGGAAAACAAAACTAACAGTAAACCTGTGAGGAATGGCATTCTCCGCTTATCCTTGTTTCAAGAAGTTAGAGACAATATCAAAGAGATGCCTGGGAGGACAGAATGGCACCAGGTCCCTGAGGCATCAAAACAAGTCTATGAAGAACACAACGTTCAGCAGACAATAATATCCTACAAGGGAGAGGATTTAGAACATGTATGTGTTTCAGCAATAGGAAAGTGTCCTACTATTTTCTCTGAGAAAAAAATCCTGTGGAGAAAAAAAAAAAAATCCTGTGGAGAAAAAAACGGTTCAAGTCATGCCTTCTGGCCTGAGGAAAGAAGCATTTTTCAGTGTATGTGTGTGGCATCATGAGGAAAAATACAAGGTTTTAATTCTGAGTAACAAGTCTATGCATAATGGAATTCAGAGCAAGTTCTAGTTCCCAGAAGACAGAAGAGCTGTCAAATATAGATGTGGTAGTATAGGTAGGGGGCAATACTCCTGACTTGTACAAACAACACTGTGGAGAGTGCAACTCACAGCAAAAGATAGGATTCTTCCAGGGAGAAGCCTTTTAGTGGTTGGGTGTATATGCAATACAAAAGTGCCCTAGCCTTCCCTCTGAGAACGAGGTCTGTGTAGAACACAGCCTTCAAGGAATCTCTGCTTCCTGAAGTAGAGGCATTTTCCCAGGCATGAGTGGAGTCCTGAGGAAACTGGCATCCATTTCATTGTGACCTACAAGTCTGTGAAAAATGGCATTCTCAAAGAATTTTTGCTTCCAGAAGAGAAACGAAATGTTGTACCTCTCTGTGAGTGTCTAGGGAAGGATTCATGTTGCTTATGTGGAGCCCTAAGTCTATGGAGAATACAACTTGGAGTGAGCAACACCTCTCACCAAGGAACAAGTCTTCTAGAGTGTGTGCTCTGATGTCACGGGAAAATTCCCTTTCCTTCCCACAGAGAAAGAGTCTGTGGAATACACAGCCTCCAGGGATTCACATGCATCCTGAAGAAAGAAGCGTTTTCCAGTGTACCTGTGGAATCATGACAAAACCACTGTTCCTTTAAGTTAAGAAACACATCACAGGAAGGAACACTACACTTACTTCCTGTTTCCAGAAGAGAGGAGTGAGATCAAATCCACAGTTGGGAGCATCTGGATGGTTCCATGCAACAAGTCCCAAGTGTCAAAACAAGTCCCTGAAGAATGCAACTTGCAGGCGACACCAAGTTCCTTCCAGTTATGAGCCCTGGAAAATGTATGTGTTGAAGCCATAGAAATTTCCCTAGCCTTCCCCTGAAAAGTCTGTGGAGAGCACAAGGCTGAAGGCACCTCTTGGGGCCTGCAGATAGAATCATATCCAAGTGGAGATGTTCAACCAAGAGGTACCTGCCTCACATCTGACACATGGAAATGAGTCTATGTAGAATGGAAGGGTCAAACATTTCCAGTTTCCAGAATTGGAGCAATATTCGTGCAAGTTGGCTGCTATAGGGAAGGTGCCAAGTCCCTGAAGAATATCCCATGATTTGGGAAAGTGCTCCTATCAGCAAACAAGTTCTGAGAGGGAGAAGACTCTGGCATGTATGGATTTCAGACATGGGAAAGGACACTATGCTTCCCTCTGAGAGGTCTGTGGAAAACCAAATATCAATTAACTTTTTGCTCATTGAAGAAGAAGTATTTTCAGTGGGAGTAATGGGAGACCACAAATGGAACTTGAACCCACAAGGCTGTGGAGCATGGAACTCTCAACTACTTCTTGATTCTGAAGAGAGATCAACTTCAAGTATACGGGCAAAAGTATAGGATAGGTGCCCAGACCCAGACACATCGACTGGAATCTGTGTACAATGCAAATTTCAACCAATATTGAAGTACTTCAAGAGAAAGATCTTCCAGCATGGATGTGTTTGGACAATATGGAATTGCCCTATTCTTCTCTTGGAGAAGGCAGTCTTTGGAGAACATGACATTCAAGGAATCACTAACATCCTGAATATAGAAACGTTTTTAAGTGGACGGGCATAGTCATGAGGAAATGGCCTCTGTCAGCCTCTGAGGTAAAAAACCAAACAAAACAAAACAAAACAAAAAAACAAAAAACAAACAAAAAAACTAATAATAACATGTGAGGAATGACATTCTCCATGTATCTTTGTTTTGAATAGGTAGAGACGATATCAAATAGACGCCTGGAGTAGAGGAATATCCCCACCCCTGAGGTATTGAAACTAAGTCTATGGAAAACACAGTGTTCAGCAGAAACAAAAATTCCTAAAAAGGAGAGCTCTTACAGCAATTATATATTTCAGCAACAGGATGGTGCCCTGCCCTTCTCTCTGAGAAACAGTTCCTGGAGATCAAAAGATTCAAATCATGACTTCAGTCCTGAGGAAAGAAACATTGCTCACTGAATGCATGGAATCATGAGGAAAATGACAAGACTTTTATTCTCAGAAATGAGTCTATGAAGAATGGAATTCACAGCAAGTTCAGGTTAACAGAACAGTAGGGGTATCCAATATAGGCATGGTAGTATAGGTAGGGAGCAATGCCCCCAGACAGGTAGGAAGAGCACAGTGGAGAGTGGAACTCTTAGCCCAAGGCAGAATTCTTCCAGGGAGAAGGCTTTTAGTGGGTGGCTGTATATGCAATATGAAAGTGTCCTAGACTTCCCTCTGAGCATGAGGTCTGTGTATAAGAGAGCCATCAAGGAATCTCTGCCTCCTGAAATAGAGGCGTTTTCCAAAGCATGAGGGGAAGCCTGAGGAGATTGGCCCCATTTCGCTCTAAGATACGAGCCTGAGGAGAATGGCATTCTCAACCAACCAGCTTGCTTCCAGATTAAAGGCAATGTCATACCTCTGTGGGAGTGTCTTGGGATGGGGTCATGTTGTTTCCGTGGAGCCCCAAGGCTAGGGGGACTGCAATGTGGAGTGAGCAACAGCTCTCACCAAGGGATAAGTCTCCCACATGTATGCTCTGAAGCACAGGAAAGTCCCTGTCCTTCCCACCAAGAAAGAGTCTGTGGAATACACAGCATTCAGGGATTCAGAAGCATCCATAGGATATCAGTGCTTTCCAGTGTACCTGTGGAATCATGAGGAAACCACTGTTCCCTGAAGATCAGAAACACTTGGGATGAAATAACACTCTGTTCTTGAAATCCCTTCTTGTTTCCAGAAGAGGGGGGTGAGATAAAACCATGGTCTGTAGCATCTGGAAGATTCCATACAGCAAATCCCAAGTGTCAAAACAAGTCCCTGCAGAATGCAATATGCATCCAACACCAAGGATCCTCTAGGGAGAAGCCTTGGAACACGTATGTGTTGAACCCACAGGAAAATGCCTTAGCCTTCCTATAAAAAACAAGAACGAGGAGCCCACAAAGTTGAAGTTATATCTTGGGGGGTACAGATAGAAGCATTTCCAAGTGGACATGTGAAATCAAGGGAACCCACTGCAGACTTAACAGGTAAGATCGAGTCTATTTTGAGTGGAACTGTCAAACTACTGAGATTTCCCAGAACTTGGAACCATCTGAAATGCACGTTGGCTGGCATAGGGAAGGCAACATGTCCCAGAAAAATATCCCATAGTCTATACAGAATGCTACTCTCAACCAACAAGTTCTTAAAGGGAGAGACTTCCTGGCATGTATAGTTTTCGGACACAGGAAAGGGCGCTAGGCTTTCCTAGAGAGACAGGTCTGCAGAAAATCAAATGTCAATTAACTTTTTGTTATGAAGAAGAAGTGTCTTCAGTTGGGATGAAGACACTGGGAGTGTCTTCACTCCCAGTGTGGGATGATGGGAGAACAGAAACAGGCCGTAAATGGAACATGAACCCACGAAGCTGTGGAGAATGGAACTCTCAAGCAGTTTCACCTGTAAAAGAGAGATTGACTTCAGATATATGTGTGGTAGTATAGGAAAGGTTCTCAGACCCAGACACATCAAGTGGAGTCTGTGCAGAATGCTACCTTCAGCCAACATCAAGGTACTTCAAGGGGGTTGTCTTCAAGCATTGGTGTGTTCAGACAACATTGATGTACCCTATCCTTTCCTCAGAGAAGGCAGTCATTGGAGAACACATTCAAGGAAACACTGAATCCTGAAGACAGAAATGTTTTTATGTGTGGATGGAATCATGAGGAAACTGCCTCAGGTCAACCCTCTGAGGAAAATAAAACTAACAATAACCTGTGAGAAATGGCATTCTCCATGTATCTTTGTTTTGAGTGGGTAGAGATGATATTAAATAGATGCCTGGGAGTAGAGGAAGGTCCCATGCCCCTGGGGTATTGAAACAAGTTGATGGAGAACACAATGTTCAGCAGACAACAATATCTACAAAGGAGAGCTCTTACAGCATGTATGTGTTTCAGCACAGGATGGTGCCCTACCCTTCTCTCTGAGACACAATTCTTAGGGATCAAAAGCTTCAAGTCATGACTTCAGGCCTGAGGAAAGAAGAATTGCTCACTGTACATGTGACATCATGAGGAAAATGACGAGGCTTTAATTCTGAGAAACAAGTCTATGTGGAATGAAATTTGCAGCGAGTTCAAGTTCACAGAAGACAGTAGGGATATCCAATATAGGTGTGGTAATATAGGTAGGGAACAATACCTCTGACAGGTAGAAACAATACAGTGGAGAATGGAACTCAGACCAAGTCAGAATTTTTCCAGGGAGAGGACTTTTAGTGGGTGTTTGTGCAATATGAATGTTCCCTAATCTTCTCTGAGCATGACGTCTGTGTTCAATACAGCCTGCAAGGAATCTCTGCCTCCTGAATAGAGGTGTTTTCCAAGGCACAACGGTAAGCCTGAAGAAAATGACCCCCATTTCACACTGAGAAATGAACCTGTGGAGAATGGCATTCTCAATGAATGCTTGCTTCCAGAAGATAAACACAATGCCATACCTCTGTGGAAGTGTCTCAGGAAGGAGTCAAGTTGCTTACGTGGAACCCCAAATGTATGGAGAATGCAATGTGGGTGATCCACAGCTCTCAAAAAGGGAAAAGTCTTCCAGCATGTGTGCTCTGAAGCCATGGGAAATTGCCCTGTCCTTCCAAGAAAGAGTGTGGAATAAACAGCATTCAGGGACTCACAGGCATTCTGAAGATAGGAGTGTTGTGTTCAGCATGTAACCTTGTTTCAGTAGGTAGAGACAATATCAAAGAAATGCCGGAGGTAGAGGAATGGCCCATATCCTGAGATATGGAAACAAGTCTATGGAGAATGCAACATTCAGCAGACCACAATATCCCACAAGGGAGAGCTCTTCCAGTATGTATGTGTTTCAGCAACAGGAAGATGCCCTACCATTCACTCTGAGAAACTATTCATGGGGTACAAAACATTCAAGTTATGCCTTCTGGCCTGAGGAAAGAAGCATTGATCACTGTATGTGTGGCACCATGGGGAAAATGACAAGGCTTTAATTCTGAGAAACAAGTCTCTGTAGAATGGAGTTTGCAAGGAGTTCAAGTGCACAGAACACTAGGTGGTATTAAATATAGGGTTGGTAGTATAGGTAGGGAGCAATGCCCTGAGCATTGTGGAGAATGGAACTCTTAGCCCAAGGCAGATTTCTTCCAGGGAGAAGATATTAGTGGGTGGGTGTATATACAATAGAAAGTGCCCTAGTCTTCCCTCTGAGCATGAGATCTGTGTACAACACAGCCTTCAATGAATATCTGTTTCCTGAAATAGAGGTGTTTTCCAAAGCATTAGGGAAAGCCTGAGGTCACTGGCCCCCATTTCACTCTGAGATTTGAGCCTGTGGAGAATGGCACGCTCAACAAATATGTGCTTCCAGAAGATAAAAGCAATGTCATACCTCAGTGGTAGTGTCTCAGGAAGGAGTCATGTCGTTTACGTGGAGCCTAATGTCTATGGAGAATGCAACGTGGAGTGAGTAACAGCTCTCGCCAAGGGACAAGTTTTCCAGAGTGTGTGCTCTGAAGCCACAGGAAAAATCCTTCACATGGAGAAAGAGTCTGTGGGATACATAGTGGTCAGAGATCCACAGGCATCTTGAAGATAGAAGTGTTTTCCACTGTTCCTGTAGAATCATGGGAAACCACTGTTCCTTTAAGTTTGGATAAACTTTGGAAGAAATAAACTCCACTCCCTACTTGTTTCCAGAAGAGAGGGGCGAGATCAAATCCACGGTCAGTAGCATTTGCAGGGTTTCATGTAACCTGTCCCAAATGTCAAAACAAGTCCGTGCACAATGCAGCGTGCAGCCAAAACCAAGGTTTGTCCAGGGATAAGCTTTGGAATATATATGTGTTGATGCCACAATAAAGTCCCTTAGCTTTACCCTGAAAAACAAGTCCAGGGAGAACACAAGCTGACGTCACATCATGGAATGTGCAGATAGAAGCGTTTCCAAGTACGGATGTGCAATCAAGAGAAAACCTCAGCTGGTTTAAGATGTGGAAATGATTTTATGTGAATGGAACTGCCGAACGATTCTGGTTTCAGGAACTTGGAGCCATCTCAAATGCAAGTTGGCTGATATTGAGAAAGTGCCATATCCCTGAAGAATATCTGTAGTCTGTGGAGAGTGCTCATCTCAGCCAACAAGTTCTGAAAGGGAGAAGCATTCTGGCCTGTATGGCTTTCAGAAATGGTGAAGGGCACTAGGCTTCCCTTTGAGAGCCAGGTCTGTGGAAAATGAAATCTCAGGTAACTTTCTGCTTATGGAAGAAGAAGTGTTCTCACTGAGAGTAGTGGGAGAACAGGAACGGGCCGCAATGGAATTCGAACTCACAAGGCTGTGTAGGTACATGGAACTGTCAACCAATTTTCACATCCAGAAGAGAGATCAAATTCACAATTACTGGTAGTAGTATAGGTTAGGTGCCCAGACCCAGACACATCGACTGGAGTCTGTGTAGAATGCCACCTTCAGACAGCAGCAAGTACTTCCAGAGAGAGGTCTTCCAGCATGGATGTATTTAGACAACAAGGATGTGCCCTCTACTTTCCTCAGAGAAAACAGCCCTTGGAGAAAAGAACATTCAAGGAAACACTGACATCCTGAAGACAGAAACATTTTTACTTGGATGGGCAGAATCATGAGGAAACCACCTCGATCAACCCCAGAGGAGAACAAAACTAATAATCACATGTGAGGAATGGCATTCAGCATGTTTCCTGCTTTCGAGTATGTAGAGACGGTATCAAAGAGAGCCTGGGGATTAGAGGAATGCCCCATGTCGCTGAGTACTGAAACAAGTCAACGGAGAATGCAACATTCTGCAGATAACAATATCCCACAAGGTAGAGAGGCCTTCTGACATGTATGCGTTTCAGACACAGGAAAGGCCATGCCCTATCCTTCCCTCAGAGAAAGGAGTCTTTGGAGAATGCAACATTCGAAGAACCACTAACACCCTGATGAAGGAAACATTTTTACATGTATGGGTGGAATCATGAGGAAACACCTAGATCAACCTCTGAGGTAAACAAAACTAATAATAACCTGTGAGGACTGGCATTCTCTAGATATCCCTGTTTTGAAACAAATGATATATCAGAGATAGAGAGATGATATCAAATAGATGCCTGAGTGCAGAGGAATACCCCATGTCCCTGAGGTATCGAAAGAATTCTACAGAGAATGCAACATTCAGCATACAACAATATCCTACAAGAGAGTGCTCTCACAGCATGTATATGTTTCAGCATCAGGTAAGTGCCCTACCCTTCACTCTAAAAAACAATTTTTTGAGATCAAAAGGTGTAAGTCATACCATCTGGCCTGAGGCAAAAAGCATTGCTCAGTGTAAGTGTGGTATCATGAGGAAAATGACAAGTATTTAATTCTAAGAAACAAATCTATGCAGAACGGAATTCACAGCGAGTTCTAGTTTGCAGAAGACCAAAGGGCTATCTAATATATCTGTAGTAGTATAGGTAGGGTGCAATGCCCCTGATTGGTTGAAACAACACATTGGAGAGTGGAACTCTGAGCCAAAGGCAGGATTCTTCCAGGGAGAAGACTTTTAGTGGGTGGGTATATATGCAACACAAAAGTGCCCTAGCCTTCTCTCTGGGAATGAGGTCTGTGTAGAACACAGCTTTCAAGGAATCTCTGCTTCCTGAAATAGAGGCGTTTTCCAAGGCATGAGAAGAGTCTGAGCACACCAGCCTCAAATTTGTCTGAGTTATGAGACTGAGGATAACAGAATTCTTAATGAATGCTTGCTTCCAGAAGATAAACACAATGTCATACGTCTGTGGGAATGTCTCAAGAAGGAGTCATTTTGCTTATGAGAAGACCCAAGTCAATGGAGAATGCAACATGGAGTGAGCAACAGTTTCACCAAGGAACAAGTCTTCCAGCATGTGTGCTCTGAAGCCACAGGAAAGTACTCTGTCCATCCCACTGAGAAACTTTCTGTGGAACACAGTATGTTCAGGGATTTACAGGCATCCTGAAGATAGAATCGTTTTCCAGTGTACCTGTGGAATCATGAGGAAACCATGGTTCTTTTGAGTCCAGAAACACTTTGAAGGAAGGACCCCACTCCCTTCTTTTTCAAGAAGAGAGGGGCTAGATCAAACCCTACAGTTGGTGACATTTGGAAGGTCCCATGCAACAAGTCCCAAGTGTCAAAACAAGTCCCTGCAGAATGCAGCTTTTCTTCATGGATATTAGTTGTTTTTTTCTCTTTTCCTCAACTTCTTTTTTTTCCATATGTCTGTCCTCTAGATCATTTATTCTCTCTTCTACCTTATTGAGCCTAGCTGTTAGTGTTAGGGTCCATGATCAAAGGAATGAGACCGACACAAAGTGAAAATCAAGCAAAGCTTTATTTCACGCCAAGCATCAGAAACCAAACCGACTGGTTGGGGCCATTTCTTACATAGAGGTGATGATGACAAGGACGCCGCTCCTGATGACAAAGAGGCAAGAACAATGAGGATGACAACCCTGACAACACAGACTCTGCTTCCATGATGCCATGACTCCGACAAGGCCACTCCCCAGATGAGGCCTCTGTGGACGAGGCTGCTCCAGATGAGGCCGCTCCCCAGATGAGGCCACTCCCCAGACGAGGCCACTCTGGATGAGGCCACACCCTGGACAAAGGCTGCACCTGATGATGAAGAGGCTGCTCTGGATGAGGCCGCTCCGGACGATGAAGAGGCTGCTCCGGACCAGGACACTCTCCGACGAGGCCACATGCTGACAAGGCCGCTCCCCGGAATGACACCGCTCTGGCAAGGCTGTGGCTCGGGACAGCGAGGCTGGTCATGGCGGGGCTGCGGCGAGGCGGGTCGCGGGCAGTGCCGCTCCCAGCAATGCTGCTCCTGATGCTCCCAATGACCCTGACGCTATCATTCCTATGACTACCCTAATGGCTCCCAATGGCTACTCTAATAGCTATTCTAACTGCTATTCTAATGGCTATTCTAATAGCTATTCTAACTCCTCCTACTTCTCCAATGGCTATTCTAACTCCTCCTACTTCTCCCTCCCTCCAGCTTCACAGACTAACCTTTATAGAGGTGGTTGAACCTGGCCCACACACAGGTGGTAAATGAGATTTCAACACACCACAGTTAATATATGCATGCCCCACTGATTGGATATGGCTATCTGGACTTGCCTGCCCCTATATCCGGGATTTACAACTAAGTTCCTCTGGCTAAACAGGCCCCTACATCCCCCCATTTTCTTTGGAAATTGGTCAAATCCTTGACTTTTCAGCCAGTTCTATGTTCTCCTGTTGTAAGGGGGTTATATTGAGCATGTAAGATTAACATTTTTATTGCTCCAATTTTCTTTGGTATAAATGGAATTAGGGTGTTTATAATACAGGGGCCAAAAAGTAACAGTAGTGCACCATCGGCTGATGAGTTAGCCATTCAAAGCTTTGTATAACCTTTTCCATTTTTTTCCTAATTCAGTTCATCTAATTTCCCACCTATACTTTACATGAACAGGTAACAATGGGAGCAACAATAAACTCACAGTTTTTTCATCTTGAGCTTTAGTCCATGGTCAGTGGGGTCCATTGGCTGCAGCTTCCATCTTTGGGGGGCATCCTCATCCTCAGCTCGTTTGATGTGACCCGCATGAATCCAGGCCCTGATGCCTTCTACTTTTACTGCCATGGAGGTGGTCAGTATAACAGTAAATGGTCCCTTCCAGCGAGGGTCCAAGTTTCCCCCTTGATAGTGACGTATCCAAACCAAGTCCCAGGGTTGATAAGGATGTGGTTCCACTTCTGTTTCCATCCCAGTGTGGGCAGTCTGGATCCCTGCATGGGCTTTTTTAAAGACAGACTGTAATGCCTGCAGTGACTGGAGTACAGACTGCTAGGGCAACATTTCTGCTAGGGCAACCTCTTCTAGTCAAGGACAGAGGGGAGATCTACCAAACATTATTTCAAATGGGGTCACCTTGCTTAAATAGGGTGTACATCGTTCCCTGAGGAGGGTGAAAGGAAGATCCACCCATCCTCTGCCAGTCTCCAGAATTAGTTTTGTCAAGGTCTCTTTAAGAGTCTGGTTCATTCTCTCTACTTGCCTGGAACTCTGGGGCCGGTAGGCACAATTTTCTCCAATTAGTGCCCACTTTCCAATTAATGTCCAATGCCTGTGAGACTGAACTCACAAACGTAAGGCCATTGTCTGACCCAATTGCGAGAGGCAGCCCAAACCTCGGAATTATTTCTTCTAGTAGCTTTTTGGCTACCACTCCTGCTGGCTCATGTTTGGTGGGAAAAGCCTCTACCTAGCCTGAAAAGGTATCTACAAAAACTAACATGTACTTGTGCCCATATTTTCCAGGTTTCATTTCTGTAAAATCTATTTCCCAATAAATTCCTGGTTCCTTACCTCTTTCTCTTTTTCCCTCTTCCCATTTTAGTTCTTCCCACATTAACTGCCTGGCATTGAGCACATCTATCAACTACATCCTGAACCATACGCCCTAATTTAGAAACCTGGAACTGCTTGCCTATAAGCTCCTGAGTTTGTGTATCCCCAAATGAGGATGTATCTGGTCTAACTTTTTGTCTAGTCTTTGAGAAAGAATTATTTTTCCTGCTTTAGTCTTAGCCCAGTCCCCTTCATAGTCCAATTTAACCCATGTCTGTAAATACTTTAAGTCTTCCTCTGAATAGTTCGGTTTTTCTGGTAGGGCTGGAGCCGGAAGTGTAACCAGTCCTTGCACTGTTTCTCAGGCTGCTTGCTTTGTGGCTTGATCTGCTAATTGGTTTCCTTTTGAAATCAGATCAGTCCCCTTCTGGTGTCCCGGGCAATGCATAACAGCCACCTCTTTTGGGTCCCAAATAGTCTGGAGGAGAGCCAATATTTCTCATCTGTTTTTAATTCCTTTTCCTTCTGCTGTTAATAGGCCCCTTTCTTTATAAATAGCCCCATGTATATGGAGAGTAGAAAAGGCATACCTACTGTCCGTATAGATGTTGGCGGTTTTACCATTGGCCATCTGCAGTGCCTTAGTGAGTGCAATCAGTTCCACTTTCTGTGCCGAAGTTCCATGTGGCAGGGCTGCTGTCCAGAGCTTCTGCTCAGGAGAAATCACTGCATCCCCTGCATACCTCTTTCAATTGACCATGTAGCTACTCCCATCTGTGAATAGAGTTATCTTGGCATCCAGGAGGGGAATGTCTCTGAGATCTGGCCTTATTCCTGCAACTTGGGTTAGGACCTCCCTGCAGTCATGTGGATGGTCAGCCAGCTCCTCTGGCAGCAGCGTGGCTGGATTTAGAACTGCCAGGGGCCAGAAGATCACTCTTGGTTGTAGAGCAGGAGGGCCTGATACCCCGTCACTCAGGTGTTTGTCATCCATCGGTCTGGTGGAATCTGGAGAAGGCCTTCGATAGCGTGTGTGGTGGTTATGATGAGATTTTGACCCAAAGTCAATTTACTTGCATCCTTGACCAGGAGGGCTGTGGCAGCAATTATGCGGAGGCAAGGGGGAAACCCAGCAGCTACTGGATCTAGTTTCTTGCTAAGATAGGCTACTGGCCTTTGCCAAGGCTTTGCTCAAGAGTCTGAGTTAAAACTCCTTTGGCCACCCCTGCTTTTTCATCCACATACAAGTGGAAGGGCTTAGTAGCATCTGGGATGACCAATTTTGGGCACTCAGTACAGCTGTTTGTAATTGCCAAAAAGGCTCCTTCTACCTCAGCTGTCCACTCTATCATAGTGAGCCCCCCCTCTTTTGCCAGTTCGTAGGGAGGTTGGGCAATCCCCGCAAACTGCAGTATCCACAGCCTACAGTAGCCCACCATCCAAGAAACTCCCTTGATTGTTGGGATGTCATGGGGCGGGGGTATCAGGTGATCACCTGTTTCCTGGACTCAGTGAACGCACTCCCTCATGGAGATCAAAGCCTAGATATGTGACATGGCTCTGACAGATCTGTGCTTTCTTTGCTGACACCCAATACCCTTTTACCTGCAGAGTCTGTAAGAGAGATCTCGTCCCCCACAAACATGACTCATAGTTCTCAGCGGCTACTAGCAAGTCATCAACATACTGTAACAGAGTGACTCCAGGGTTGGAGGTTCTATACTCATGCAAATCCTCATGTAGGGCCTCGTCAAAAAAATGGTGGGTGAATTATTGAATCCTTGGGGAAGTCTTGTCCAGGAGAGCTAGCCATGGAATCCTTCCTGAGGGTCAGACCACTCAAAAGCAAAAAGGGGTTGAGATACCCTTGCTAAAGATATGCAGAAAAATGCATCCTTGAGATCTAAGGTGGTATACAGAGTTCTTTTGGAGTCCAGGAGGGAGAGTAGTGTATAGGGGTTAGGCACCGTTGGGTGGATATCTTCAACCCACTTATTAACTTCCCACAAGTCCTGAATGGGTCAGTACTCCCCAGTCTTGGCCTTTTTGATGGGCAGCAAAGGTGTGTTCCATGGAGATTTGCAAGGAACTAGGATCCCGTCTCCTTGGAGGTGGTTAAAGTGTTTTCTGATCCCTTCCTTTGCTTCCTGGGGAAGGGGGTACTGCTGAACATGAATAGCTGTAGCTGTTGCCTTTAATTGTACCACCACTGGAGATTGTTCCTTCGCCAAGCCAGGGGGCTTCCCTTCTGCCCAGACCTTGGGAAACTCAACCTGTAGGATTTGGAGAAGGCTCCCCACCTTTGTCTCCTCTGGTTTTGAGACTGGCTCATAAAGGAAGTATTCATCTACTGTTGCCATAACACCTGTACAGTGGGTTGTCTCAAGGTTACAGTCATGTCTCTTTCCGAGAACTGAATGCCAGCTCTTGACTTGTGGAGGAGATCTCTTCCCATCAAGTTATATGGGGCATTAGGGAGGACCAAAAATCAATGTTCAACTACTCCTGAGGCCAAATTTAAAGTCCTTTCTGTTGTCCATTTATGTCTCTCTGTGCCATTTGCTCCTTGTGCCCAAACTTCCTCTCCAGATAATTTCCCCATAGATTTAAGTAATGATGAAAACTGGGCTCCCGTGTCCACCAAAAAAAAAAAAAAAAAAAAAAAAAAAAAAATCAATTTCCCCTCCACTTCAATTTTTACTCTAGTGGCTGGCATTGCTGTCTTCCTTTTGGGGCACTCCCTGGTCCAGTGTCCATTTTCCTTACAGTAAGCACAGTGATCTGAATCTAAGTCTTCCCACCTGCCTTCTTAAGGCAGTGCTTAAGCTTTTCCTTCCATTTACTATCACCTACCTATCTCATGTAATGCCAAAAACTTAACCAGCTTTTTGTCTGTTTTTCATGCTCCAGTGCATCCCTGTTGTGAAACACCTTTTCTGCTATTCCCAATAACTCAATCAGGTTCTTCCCTTCAAATCCTTCAATTTCCTCCTTATATCCAGGGCTGACTGGCAAAATCAAGATTCACTGCCCCCTGGTTTTCGGGTGCCTCAGGGTCAATCAGGCTATACATTTTATAGGCTTCAATAACCCTTTCTAGGAAAGCTCCTGGAGACTCATTCTTACCTTGAGTCACCATGCTAATTCTGGTTTAGGCTGATTCCAACTTTTACTTCTGGAAATTCAGTTCCAGGATTTCAACATATCAAAGACCTGTATTTGTTCTGAAAGTCTCCCATATGAATTTCCTTTAAGGCAGAATTCATCCTACAAGAGAATTAAAACAATTACAAATAACAAAAAACTCAGAATAGATATGGTTAAATATCAAATAACTACCCTTATCAAAACATTAAAACTTAAGAAATGTATAGAATCTCTGGAGTAATTACAGCATTTACCAAATGTAACCCAAGGTTTATCATTGATTTAGCAGTACTTCCTGAGTAACTTAGCATATCAGGGGAAAGCCTTATGAGTCAAAGAGATCTCATTTACAATTCTGGGTGGGCAAAGAAGACCATTTGCATTGTCTTAGAAACATCCCAATCTCTAGTCAAGACTAAATATTAACCTATTGTGAACTGTTGCAATAGCAGTTAAGCACAAAACATGTTTACCAACAGATTTCAAAAGCACAAACCTAGTTCCAGCAACCAGCGCCCTAGCACTTCATCCCATTTGTCATCCAAGAAAAACCTCAAAGCTTCAGGTTACCAAAGACTCTGAAAGCTACTTTAACAATTACCCATTAAAACCCTGAGACAGACAATTAACCATCAGTTCAGTCATCTCTTTGCTAAGAGATTTCATGTTCCACCTGGGCCCATTCCACTTCAGATGCCATGCTTTCCCGCCAGCAAGGGGGAGGGGCTAGGCAGTCCACGTTGGGCCAGAGAAGGCAAGGAATTCTCAGAAACAAAGGGAGTTTCAGCAGCTTCTTGGGAATATTCCTTAAAGTCTCTGTCCCAAGTTAGACTGACCCCAGTTGGCTCCAGTTATAGCCCTTACCACAGGAAATGAGTGAGGAAGAATCCCCACATCTATTATGAGGAACAGAGAGACGAAAGTCAGAGTCCCCTTACTCTCTGACTGTCCCATTCCCCCAAACACAACAAACAACACAGCAGACAACAAAAAGACAAGACAAAGACAACTGCAGGCCCAGCAGTCCTGCCACCGGTGGGGATTTCCTAGGAGGACTCGAACCCCCAATGAACGCCTAGGGGGACTAGAACCCCTGACTGCCCAGGGGGACTCGAACCCCCAGTGACCACCTAGGGGACTCGAACCCCCTGTCAATCTACCAGCGAGGGATGGGGCATCCCTGCATCCACTCTAGCCCAGGGAGCATGGCTGCATCCAGCTTCTCCCCAGTGGTCCATACCCTGGAGCTCCAACCAGACAGACAGACAAGATCCCAACACCTTCAGAAGCTTTTCCCATAAATTCCGATTCTGGCTCAGTTGTCATTGTTTGATCCCAGACGAGCCCCCAATGTTAGGGTCCATGATCAAAGGAAGAGACTGACACAAAGTGAAAATCAAGCAAAGCTTTATTTCATGCTAAGCATCAGAAACGACGACGAGGACACCACTCCCGATGACAAAGAGGTGAGGACAATGAGGACGACAACACTGACAACACAGACTCTGCTCCCCATGATGCCACTCCAACAAGGCCGCTCCCCAGATGAGGCCGCTGTGGACGAGGATGCTCCAGACGAGGCTGCTCTCCAGACAAGGCCGCTCTGGACGAGGCCACACGCTGGATGAAGGCTGCACCTGATGATGAAGAGGCCACTCTGGATGAGGCCACTCTGGATGATGAAGAGGCTGCTCTGGATCAGGCCACTTTCCGTCGAGGCCGCATGCCAAAGAGGCCACTTCCCAGAATGACACTGCTCTAGTGAGGCTGTGGCTTGTGGCAGCGAGGCCAAAGCTCAGGGCAGCCAGGCTGGTCACGGCAGGGCCACAGCGAGGTGGGTCACGGGCAGTGCCACTCCCAGCAATGCCGCTCCCAATGCTCCCAATGACCCCGACTCTATCACTCCTATGACTACCCTAACGGCTCCCGACGGCTACTCTAACGGCTATTCTAACTGCTATTCTAATGGCTATTCTAACTCCTCCTACATCTCTAATGGCTATTCTAACTCCTCCTACTTCTCCCTCCCTCCAGCCTCACAGACTAACCTTTACAGAGGTGGTTGAACCTGGCCCACACACAGGTGACCAATGAGATTTCAACTCACCACAGTTAAAATATGTGGACCCCACCCTCTTACACTGTTGGTGGGAATGCAAGTTGGTGCAGTCACTTTGGAGAACAGTGTGGAGATTCTTCAAGAGATTAAAAATAGAGCTTCCCTATAACCCTGCAATTGCACTGCTGGGTATTTACCCCAAAGATACAGATGTAGTGAAAAGAAGAGCTATCTGTACCCCAATGTTTATAGCAGAAATGGCCACGGTCGCCAAACTGGAAAGAACCAAGATGCCCTTCAACGGACGAATGGATAAGGAAGATGTGGTATATATACACGATGGAGTATTATGCCTCCATCAGAAAGGATGAATACCCAACTTTTGTAGCAACATGGATGGGACTGGAAGAGATTATGCTGAGTGAAATAAGTCAAGCAGAGAGAGTAAATTATCATATGGTTTCACTTATTTGTGGAGCATAACAAAGAACATGGAGGACAGGGGAGATGGAGAGGAGAAAGGAGTTGAGGGAAATTGGAAGGGGAGGTGAACCATGAGAGACTATGGACTCTGAAAAACAACCTGAGGGTTTTGAAGGGGCAGGGGGTGGGAGGTTGTGGAACCAGGTGGTGGGTAATAGGGAGGGCACGTACTGCATGGAGCACTGGGTGTGGTGCAAAGGCAATGAATAGTGTTATGCTGAAAATAATTTAAAAAAAATAGAGCTTCCCTATGACCCTGCAATTGCACTACTGTATATTTACCCCAAAGATACAGATGTAGTGAAAAGAAGGAACACCTGTACCCCAATATTTATAGCAACAATGTCCCCAATAACCAAACTGTGGAAGGAGCCAAGATGCCCCTCAACAGGTGAATGGATAAAGATGTGGTTCTTATATACAATGGAATATCACTCAGCCATCAAAACGGTTGAGTGCCCACCTTTTGCACTGACATGGATCGAACTGGAGGTGATAATGTTAAGCGAAATAAGACAAGCAGAGAAAGACAATTATTTTTTTCACTCATATGTAGAATATAAGTAATAATATGGAGGACCATAGGGGAAGGAAGGGGAAACTGAGGAGTAAAAAATCAAAGAGGGGGATAAACCATAAAAGACTCCGGACTTTGGGAAACAAACTGAGGGTTACAGTCGGGTGGTATGTGAGGGGATGGAGTAACTGGGTAACGAATTTTAAGGAGGGCACATGTAGTGATGATCACTGGGTATTATGTGTAACTAATGAATCATTGAACAATAAATCAAAAACAAAGGATGTACTATATGGTGGCTAACCAAACATAGTAATAAAAAATGTGAAAAAAGTTTAAAAAGCAACTTAAAAACATAAACTGGTAAAATAAAAACCTACTTACAACAGAAAAAGGTTAAGAAAATTAAAAATAGCAGAGAGAGTCAAGTATCATATGGTTTCACTTATTTGTGGAGCATAACAAAGAACATGGAGGACATGGGGAGATGGAGAGGAGAATGGAGTTGTGGGAAATTGGAAGGGAAGATGAACCATGAGAGACTATGGACTCTGAAAAACAACCTGAGGGTTTTGAAGGGGTGGGGGGTGGGCGGTTGGGAAACCAGGTGGAGGGTAATATAGAGAGCACGTATTCCATGGAGCACTTGGTGTGGTGCAAAGACAATGAGTACTGTTACGCCAAAAATAAATAAATTTAAGAAACAAAGAAAAAAAATAAATTAAATTTTTAGACTGAAGGATAAATGGGTCATGAGGAAGCACTTGGGAGCTTGACACATCATTTTCACCAGACTGCTGGATCTTTACAGTCTCCCAGGATCCAGAAACTTGTCATTCACTTCTTCCAGTCTTTCTTCTGGGGAGGGGCCCATTGTGATGCTTCTCAGGCATCTTTTTTTTTTTAATATTATGTTAGTCACCATATTGTATATCATTAGTTTTTGGTGTAGAGTTCTCAGGCATCTTCGCCTGTGTGGAGTTGCCCTTCTGCTTGTCAGGGGGACGGGGTTAATATAAGCTGCTTTTTTCTGTCTCTTTTGTTACTTGGTGGCTTTCTGTTTCTCTTTAGAGGTTCAGAGCAAGTATGGCTGTGAGGGAATCTCTGTACCAGAGCTTCAAGGTCGAGGCTCCTTCCTTCAATTAAACTCTCTGGGTCAAACCGTCTCCACTTCTGTGTGCACCAAACTCCACTAACTCTTACTATGTGCAACTTCTGCAACTTTCCTGCAGGAGTTTCAGGGACCTGTGAGATTCTCTATATTTTGCAGTTATGAGCATGCATGGGCTCAGGTGTTCACCCTCTTCCACGGCTCCCAGGTGAAGGCTAGGCGCAACATCAGTGTCCTATCAGGGGTCACATTGACCCAAGAGTTGTTGTCCTGTTGAGGGCACAATCTGTGTCTCCCGTGGGATGTTAAACACTCTGAAACTTCTAGTCCTTTTCACTGTGATCAAGCAGAGAGTGGTTTCCCTACTGAATGGGTTTACTGTATATTTTGACCAGAGTTGATAGTCCCTTCTGGCCTAGATGACCATAATAACCATGTTAACTGTTTGGGCAGTATATTGGTTCAGTCTTCCCTGTTCTTTCTGTGTCTCCTGTGATCCTGAAACCACAATGATCCACCTATTCATCCCCTGTGACCTTATCAGAAAGGATGTCTCTCACTGGAGATTTCATAGAGTCTTAACTTTGTGCTCTGTACATTACTTCCCAGTGGCTGGCTTCCTGAGGCTCACTACCTCCTCCATTTATCTTCTGATACTTCCCTCTGAGAATTCAAAGTTCCACACCTCCTACCTTGCAAAAAGTAGTCTTTCTTCTGCTTGTAGAAATCCAGATAAATTTTCTTACATCCCAGGCTGAAATCGTGTGTTCAGGATGGTTTGATAGATATGCAGCTAAACTCAAGGGATCAGCTGAAATGAGGTCCCCTATTCTACAGGCATCTTGACCTCACAAATAACTGGAATTTAAATAAAATTTTGAAATAAAAGGGAATCTAAACCTGCCACTACAGAAAATCATCATATGATAAAGGAAGAGAGCAAGAGAAGAAAGGCATTATTAGAGAATTACAAAACAACACATACTGCATTCAAAATATGTGTACTGAATTTTCCAATCTAATGTCCTACAGAGTAGCTGAATGGGAGAAAACAAGACCCATCTATCTGATGCCTACAAGAGACTCACTTGGGTTAGAATGAAGCAATGAACAAGCTATTCCATGCAAAATAAAATCAGAATAAAGCTGGAATACCCACATTTATAAAGTATACTTTAAGGACCAAAATGCAATATGAAAGAAGGAAGGCATAGTATGATACAGAAATAATTATGTATCAGGCACATGAACATCTGAATATACAAAGCAAAATGAAAGAAACAGATGCAAAACAATAATAGTTGGGGACTTTAACACCCCACTTTCATCAATGCATAAGCCATCCATGTAGGAAATTATACATACAAGGGAATAGTACGCCTCCATCAGAAAGGATGAATACACAACTTTTGTATCAACATAGATGGACTGGAGATTATGTTAAGTGAAATAAGTCAAGCAGAGGGAGTCAATTATCATATGGTTTCACTTACTTGTGGGGCATAAGGAATAACATGGAGGACATTAGAAGGAAAGGAAAAGTGAATTGGGGGAAATCAGAGGGGAGATGACCCATGAGTGACTGTGGACTGTGAGAAAGAAACTGAGGATTTTGGAGGAAGGGGGCTAAGTGGATGGGTGAGTCTGGTGCTGGGTATTAAGGAGGGCATGTATTGTATGGAGCATTGGGTGTGATGCATAAACAATGAATCTGGAATACTGAAAAAATAAAATAAAATTTAAGAAAAGGGGGGGAGAAGTCAAGATGGCGGAGAAGTAGCAGGCTGAGACTACATCAGGTAGCAGGAGATCAGCTCAATAGCTTATCTAAACATTGCAAACAACTACAAATCCAACGGGAGATTGAAGAGAAGAAGAACAGCAATTCTATAAACAGAAAATCAACCACTTTCTGAAAGGTAGGACTGGCGGAGAAGAGAATCTAAAACGATGGGAAGATAGACCGCGGGGGGAGGGGCCAGCTCCCGGCAAGTGGCGGAGCAACGCAGCACAAAATCAGGACTTTTAAAAGTCTGTTCCACTGAGGGACTTTGCTCCAGAGGCTAAACCGGGGTGAAGCCCACGCGGGGTCAGTGTGTCCCCAGGTCCGACAGGGTCACAGAAGGATCAGGGGTGTCAGAGTGTCGCAGAGCTCGCAGGTGTTAGAACGGAGAAGCCAGCTACAGAGACAGAGCCGAGGACTGAACTCTCAGCTCAGGGTTACCTTAAACTGGTCGCGGGCTGGGTGAGCTCGGAGCGCGGCTAGAGGCTGAGGATACGGGAGTGATTGGGCGCTGTCCTCTGGGGGTGTACTGAGGAGTGGGGCCCCGGGCTCTCGGTTCCTCCGGGCCAGAGACTAGGAGGCCGCCATTTTCATTCCCATCCGAGAGAACTCTACGGAAAATGTTCAGGGAACAGAAGCTCCCAAAAGCAAACCCGAGCGGATTACTTAGTATAGCCCCCAGTAAGGGCGGTGCAATTCCTCCTGGGGCAAAGACACTTGAGAGTCACTACAACAGGCCCCTCCCCCAGAAGATCAACTAAATATCCAGCCAGGACGAAGTTCATTTATCAAGGAAAACAGGTTCAATACCTAAGATAGCAGCGAAATTCCAGAGGAGGAGAAAGCAAAGCACGGATCTCATGGCTTTCTCCCCATGATTCTTTAGTCTTGTGGTTAATTCAATTTTTTTTTCAATTTTTTTTCTTTCTTTTTTCTTCTTCTGCTAAGTTTTTAAAAACTTTTGCCCTTTTCTTTTTTAACGTTTTTTGACTAGTTTATCTAAAATATATATATTTTCTTTCTTTTTTATATTTTTTCTTTGTTTTATTTTTTAAATTTTTTTCTTTTTCTTTTTCTGAACCTCTTTTTATCCCCTTTCTCCCCCCCACCCCACAAATTGGGGTCTCTTCTGATTTGGTTACAGCGCATTTTTCTGAAGTCTTTGCCACACTTTAAGTATTTTATTTGATCCTTCATATCCTCTTATCTGGACAAAATGACAAGGCAGAAAAAATCACCACAAACAAAAGAACAAGAGGCAGTACCAAAGGCTAGGGACCTAAACAACACAGACACTGGTAATATGTCAGATCAAGAGTTCAGAATGACGATTCTGAACATTCTAGCCGGGCTTGAAAAAGGCATGGAAGATATTAGAGAAACCCTCTCTGGAGATATAAAAGCCCTTTCTGGAGAAATTAAAGAACTAAAATCTAACCAAGTTGAAATAAAAAAAGCTATTAATGAGGTGCAATCAAAAATGGAGGCTCTCACTGCTAGGATCAATGAGGCAGAAGAAAGAATTAGAGATCTAGAAGACCAAATGACAGAGAATAAAGAAGCCGAGGAAAAGAGGGACAAACAGCTACTGGACCACGAGGGGAGAATTCGAGAGATAAGTAACACCATAAGACAAAACAACATTAGAATAATTGGGATTCCAGAAGAAGATAAAGAGAGAGGGGAGCAGAAGATCTATTGGAGAGAATTATTGGAGAGAATTTCCCTAATATGGCAAAGGGAACAAGCATCAAAATCCAGGAGATGCAGAGAACCCCCCTCAAAGTCAACAAGAATAGGTCCACACCCCGTCACCTAATAGTAAAATTTACAAGTCTTAGTGACAAAGAGAAAATCCTGAAAGCAGCCCGGGAAAAGAAGTCTGTAACATACAATGGTAAAAATATTAGATTGGCAGCAGACTTATCCACAGAGACCTGGCAGGGCAGAAAGAGCTGGCATGATATATTCAGAGCACTAAACGAGAAAAACATGCAGCCAAGAATACTCTATCCAGCTAGGCTATCATTGAAAATAGAAGGAGAGATAAAAAGCTTCCAGGACAAACAAAAACTGAAAGAATTTGCAAACACCAAACCAGCTCTACAGGAAATATTGAAAGGGGTCCTCTAAGCAAAGAGAGAGCCTAAAAGTAGTAGACCAGAAAGGTACAGAGAAAATATATAGTAACAGTCACCTTACAGGCTTATAATAATGACACTAAATTCATATCTCTCAATAGTTACCCTGAATGTTAATGGGCTAAATGCCCCAATCAAAAGACACAGGGTATCAGAATGGATAAAAAAACAAAACACATCAATATGTTGCCTACAGGAAACTCATTTTAGATGCGAAGACACCTCCAGATTTAAAGTGAGGGGGTGGAAAACAATTTACCATGCTAATGGGCATCAGAAGAAAGCTGGGGTGGCAATCCTTATATCAGATCAATTAGATTTTAAGCCAAAGACTATAATAAGAGATGAGGAAGGACACTATATCCTACTCAAAGGGTCTGTCCAACAAGAAGATCTAACAATTTTAAATATCTATTCCCCTAACGTGGGAGCAGCCAACTATATCAACCAATTAATAACAAAATCAAAGAAACACATCAATAATAATACAGTAATCGTAGGGGACTAGAACACTCCCCTCACTGAAATGGACAGATCATCCAAGCAAAAGATCAACAAGGAAATAAAGGCCTTAAATGACACACTGGACCAGACTGGCATCACAGATCTATTCAGAACATTTCATCCCAAAGCAACAGAATACACATTCTTCTCTAGTGCACATGGAACATTCTCCAGAATAGATCACATCCTGGGTCACAAATTAGGTATCAACTGGTATCAAATGATTAGGATCATTCCCTGCATATTTTCAGACCACAACGCTCTGAAGCTAGAACTCAATCACGAGAGGAAAGCTGGAAGGAACCCGAATACATGGAGACTAAACAGCATCCTTCTAAAGAATGAATGGATCAACCAGGAAATTAAAGAAGAATTGAAAAAATTCATGGAAACAAATGATTATGAAAACAAAACGGTTCAAAATCTGTGGGACACAGCAAAGGCAGTCCTGAGAGGAAAATATATAGTGGTACAAGCCTTTCTCAAGAAATGAGAAAGGTCTCAAGTACACAACCTAACCCTACACATAAAGGAGCTGGAGAAAGAACAAGAAAGAAACCCTAAACCCAGCAGGAGAAGAGAAATCATAAAGATCAGAGAAGAAATCAATGAAATAGAAACCAAAAAAACAATAGAAAAAATCAATGAAACTAGGAGCTGGTTCTTTGAAAGAATCAATAAGATTGATAAACCCCTGGCCAGACTTATCAAAAGAAAAGAGAAAGGACCCAAATAAATAAAATCATGAATGAAAGAGGAGAGATCACAACTAACACCAAAGAAATACAGACAATTATAAGAACATACTATGAGCAACTCTACGCCAACAAATTTGACAATCTGGAAGAAATGGATGCATTCCTAGAGACATATAAACTACCACAACTGAACCAGGAAGAAATAGAAAACCTGAACCGGCCCATAACCAGTAAGGAGATTGAAACAGTCATCAAAAATCTCCAGACAAACAAAATCCCAGGGCCAGTCTACCAAATGTTTGGTAGAATTCCAGGGGAATTCTACCAAACATTTAAACAAGAACTAATTCCTATTCTCCTGAAACTGTTCCAAAAAAATAGAAATGGAAGGAAAACTTCCATACTCATTTTACGAGGCCAGCATCACCTTGATCCCAAAACCAGACAAGGATCCCACCAAAAAAGAGAACTACAGACCAATATCCTTGATGAACACAGAAGCAAAAATTCTCACCAAAATACTAGCCAATAGGATTCAACAGTATATTAAAAGGATTATTCACCACGATCAAGTGGGATTTATTCCAGGGCTGCAGGGTTGGTTCAACATCCGCAAATCAATCAATGTGATAGAACACATTAATAAAAGAAAGAACAAGAACCATATGATACGCTCAATAGAGGCTGAAAAAGCATTTGACAAAGTACAGCATCCCTTCCTGATCAAAACTCTTCAAAGTGTAGGGATAGAGGGCACATACCTCAATATTATCAAAGCCATCTACGAAAAACCCACCACAAATATCATTCTCAATGGAGAAAAACTGAAAGCTTTTCCATTAAGGTCAGGAACATGGCAGGGATGTCCGTTATCACCACTGCTATTCAACATAGTACTAGAAGTCCTAGCCTCAGCAATCAGACAACAAAAAGAAATTAAAGGCATCCAAATTGGCAAAGAAGAAGTCAAACTATCACTCTTCGCAGATGATATGATACTGTATGTGGAAAACCCAAAAGACTCCACTCCAAAACTGTTAGAACTTGTACAGGAATTCAGTAAAGTGTCAGGATATAAAATCAATGCACAGAAATCAGTTGCATTTCTGTACACCAACAATAAGACAGAAGAAAGAGAAATTAAGGAGTCAATCCCATTTACAATTGCACCCAAAACTATAAGTTACCTAGGAATAAACCTAACCAAAGAGGCTAAGAATCTATATGCAGAAAACTATAAAGTACTCATGAAAGAAATTGAGGAAGACACAAAGAAATGGAAAAATGTTCCATGCTCCTGGATTGGAAGAATATTGTGAAAATGTCTATGCTACCTAAAGCAATCTACACATTTAATGCAATCCCAATCAAAATACCATCCATTTTTTTTCACAGAAATGGAACAAATAATCCTAAAATTTATATGGAACCAGAAAAGACTTTGAATAGCCAAAGGAATATTGAAAAAGAAAGCCAATGTTGGTGGCATCACAATTCCGGTCTTCAAGCTCTATTACTAAGCTGTCATCATCAAGAGAGCATGATACTGGCACAAAAACAGACACATAGATCAATGGAACAGAATAGAGAGCCCAGAAATAGACCCTCAACTCTATGGTCAACTGATCTTTGACAAAGCAGGAAAGAATGTCCAATGGAAAAAAGACAGCCTCTTCAATAAATGGTGCTGGGAAAATTGGAGAGCCACATGCAGAAATTGGACCACTTCCTTACACCACACACAAAAATAGACTCCAAATGGATGAAGGACCTCAATGTGAGAAAGGAATCCATCCAAATCCTTGAGGAGAACGCAGGCAGCAACCTCTTCAACCTCAGCCGCAGCAACATCTTCCTAGGAACATCGGCAAAGGCAAGGGAAGCAAGGGCAAAAATGAACTATTGGGACTTCATCAAGATCAAAAGCTTTTGCACAGCAAAGGAGAGTTAACAAAACCAAAAGACAACTGACAGAATGGGAGAAGATATTTGCAAACGACATATCAGATAAAGGGCTAGTATCCAATATCTATAAGGAACTTAGCAAACTCAACACCCAAAGAACAAACAATCCAATCAAGAAATGGGCAGAGGACATGAACAGACATTTCTGCAAAGAAGACATCCAGATGGCCAACAGACACATGAAAAGGTGCTCCAAGTCACTCGGCATCAGGGAAATACAAATCAAAACCACAATGAGATATCACCTCACACCAGTCAGAATGGCTAAAATGAACAACTGAGGAAATGACAGATGCTGGCGAGGATGCGGAGAAAGGGGAACTTTCCTACGCTGTTGGTGGGAATGCAAGCTGGTGCAACCACTCTGGAAAACAGCATGGAGGTTCCTCAAAATGTTGAAAATAGAAGTACCCTATAACCCAGCAATTGCATTCCTGAGTATTTACCCTAAAGATACAAACATAGTGATCCGAAGGGACACGTGCACCCAAATGTTTATAGCAACAATGTCTACAATAGCCAAACTATGGAAAGAACCTAGATGTCCATCAACAGATGAATGGATAAAGAAGATGTGGTATATAAACACAATGGAATACTATGCAGCCATCAAAAGAAATGAAATCTTGCCATTTGCGACGATGTGGATGGAACTAGAGGGTATCATGCTAGTGAAATAAGTCAATCGGAGAAAGACAACTATCATATGATCTCCATGAGGACATGGAGATGCAACATGGGGGGCTAGGGGATAGGAGAAGAATAAATGAAACAAGATGGGATTGGGAGGGAGACAAACCATAAATGACTCTCAATCTCACAAAACAAACTGGGGGTTGCTGGAGGGAGGTGGGGTTGGGAGAGGGGGAGGGGGTTATGGACATTGGGAAGTGTATGTGATATGGTGAGTGCTGTGAAGTGTGTAAACCTGGTGATTCACAGACCTGTACCCCTGGGGATAAAAATACGTTATATGTTTATAAAAAAAAAAAAAAAGAAAGAAAGAAAAAGAAAGAAAAGAAAAGAAAGGATGAATACCCAACTTTTGTTGCAACATGGACGGGACTGGAAGTGATTATGCTGAGTGAAAGAAGTCAAGCAGAGAGAGTCAGTATCATATGGTTTCACTTATTTGTGGAGCATAACAAAGGACATGGAGGACGTTGGGAGATGGAGAGGAAAAGGAAGTTCAGGGAAATTGGAAAGGGAGGCGAACCACAAGAGACTATGGACTCTGAAAAACAACCTGAGGGTTTTGAAGGGGTGGGGTGGGAGGTTGGGGAAACCAGGTGGTGGGTAATAGGGAGGGCAGGTACTGCATGGAGCACTGGGTGTTGTGCAAAAACAATGAATACTGTTATGCTGAAAAAATAAATAAATAAAAAATTGTTCCCAAAAAAAATTTAAGAAAAGAAAATCAATAACATTATAAAATAGAAAACAGAAAAATAAACAAACATTAGAAAAAATAGATTTAACAGATATATACAGAACAGTTTACCCCAAAGCAGCAGAATACCTATTCTTCCTAAGTCCAATAGATAATTCCCCATAATAAATAAATGGTAGGCCACAAAATAAGTCTTATAAATTTAATAATACTGACTTTATATCAAACATATCTCCTAATAATGATTTGAAAATAGAAATCAGTTACAAAAAGTGAAAAAATTCTAAAATGTGATCTTTGGACAATATGCATCTGAATATCTAGTGAGTCAAAGAAAGAATAAAAAAAAAACAGAAACAAGTCAAAGTGTAAAAACAACATACCACAAAACATGGGCTGCAGCAACAGCAGTTCTAGAGGAAAGTGACAAATGCCAATATTAAGGCACAAGAAAGATCTCAAAAATCTATACGTGCATTTTTAAAAGATTTTGTTTGAGAGAAAGAGGGCATGAGTTGGGGGCAGGGGAGAGGCAGAGGAAAAGGGAGATGCAGACTCCCCATGCCCAGTGTAGGACTCCATCCTAGGATCCTGAGATCATGAACTGAGCCAAAGACAGATACTTCACTGATTGAGCCATCCAAGTGCCCCTCAAGTAAACAATCTAACTCAACCTAACCTCAAATAACTGCAAAAAGAACAAAGTAAGCCCAAGTTAAAAGAAAGAAGGATATAAAAA
Source organism: Meles meles (assembly GCF_922984935.1). Classification (NCBI taxonomy): domain Eukaryota; kingdom Metazoa; phylum Chordata; class Mammalia; order Carnivora; family Mustelidae; genus Meles; species Meles meles. The sequence continues at coordinate 9,672,234 of NC_060088.1, read as the reverse complement.
TCAGCTTAGAAATTAAGGCTATAAATGCCAAACACAATAGAACTGTTAAGTAGGAATCTAGGCATGAGCAACATGAGGATGGACCTTAGATGTTCTGATGAGAGTCCCAAACGAGGACCACTTATTCCACTCATCTATCAGTCTTAGGTTACAACATCAACAAACAACACAATTATAAGTGGAAGACTTAGCCACTTAACAAAAACAACAACAAAAAAAGACCTACAGGATAGCAAATATGTTCAACATTGTTAGTAATGAGAGATATGCAAATTAAAACTACAAGGAGATGCTACTACATACCCACTAGAATGGCTATAATAAAAAATAGACAGTAATTTGCCAAGTATGTGGTACCATGCGCTGTGATGTCAGTAGGAACCTTAGCAGCTCTCCATAGAGGCCCATGTGGGGTGGAACTGAGACCTCCTGCCAAGAGACAGTATCAGCTTGACAGTGTGTTAATGAGTCATTGTGGAACAGGATTCTCCAGCCCCAGTGAAACCTTCATGTAACTAAATGCCCCTGCTGATATTCTGACTGCCACTTCATGAGAAATGCCAAGCCCTTACCACTGATCTAAACCACTATCAAATACCTCGCCTGCAGAAACTGAGAACTTTTTTTTAATAAAAAAAGAATGATACCTAAAACTATACAAGATAACAACAGAATCATGATAGAACAATATATCAACACCAATGAATAATCAAAAACATCCCAAAAAGGAAACCTCCAGAACCAGATAGAATTACTGTTGAAGTCTACCTATGACTGAAAGAATTGATATGACTACTTCTCAAACTTTCCCAAAAAAATAAAAAAGGAGATAATATTTTTAAACTATTTCACAAAGTCAGCATTACTCTAAACCAGAACCACACAAGGTTGATACAATATAATAAAACTGAAGGACACTATCCTCACTGAACACAGATGAAAATAACCTCAAAGTATTAATAAAACAAATTCAACGACAATGAAAAAGATGATTAAGTGGAATTTATGATCAAGTGGAACATATTCCAGGGCTGCAAAAGTCATTCAACATCTGCAAATAAAACATGATACAGAACAAAATGGAAGTATAAAAATTATATGACCTTTTCCTGTTGTAGAAAAAAGCATTTGAATATAATTCAATGATGATTCATGATAAAAACTCTCAGCAACCTGGGTAGAGAGGAAAGTACCTGAACACAATAATGGCTATAATGATAAACACAGCTAAAATCATACTCAATGGTGAAATGCTGAAAGCATTACTTTAAAAATCAGGAACAAAACAAGAATGCCCACTTTCACCATTTTTATTCAGTATAATACAGGAAATCCTACTTACAGCATCAGACAAAAGAAGAAATACCTATGTCCAATTAGAAAAGAACTATTACCATTTATAAGTGATATGCTAGTATACATAGAAAAACTAAAAAGTCAACAAAAAAACCTGTAAGAACAAAGAAATGAATGGAGAAAAGTTGCAAAATTGAGTAAAGTAGCAAAATAGAATTACAAAATTAATATGCATAAATCTGTAAAAATGAACTGTCAAAAAAGAGAAGTTAAAACAATTCCTTTTACAACTGCATCCAAGAAATAACATGAAAATACACTTAACGGGGTGAAAGACACATCCTCTTAAAACTGTAAGACACTGACGAATAAAACTGAAGACACTACAAGTAGAACAATATACCATATCATAAATTGGAAGAATTAATATTATTAAATTGTTCATATCACCAAAGCAATCTATAAATTCAGTGCAATCGCTATTTAAAAAACAATGGCATTTTTCACAGAACTAGAATCATTAAAAATTTTTATACAAAACAATAATCTCAGAATAGGCAAAGCAATATTGAGAAAGAACAAAATTGGAGTATCACACTTTCAGATTTCAAATTATATCACAAAGTGACAGTCATACAAATCAAAAGCACAATGAGATATTACCTTACACCAGTTAAAATGGCCAAAATTAACAAGGCAGGAAACAAGTGTTGGTGAGAAGGGCGAACCTTCTTATACAATGTTTGGTAGGAATGAAAGCTGGTACAGCTACTTTGGAAAACAGCAGGGAGTTTCCTCAAGACATTAAAAATAGAGCTACCTTAGTCTCAGCAATTGCACTACTAGGTACCACACCAACACAGATGTAGTGCAAGGAAGAGGCACCAGCACGCCAATGTTCATACTGGTAATGTCCACAATAGCTAAACTAGTGGAAGGATCCAAGATGCCCTTCAAAAGATGAATGGGTAAAGAAGATGAGGTTCAAATATACAATGGAATATTATTCAGCCATCAGAAAAGATAGATACCAATCACTTGCACTGACATGGATGGAACTGGAAGGGATTATGCTAACTGAAATAAGTCAAACAGAGAAAGACAATTATATTTTCTCACTCATAGAATATAAGGAATAGTATGGATGACATAGAATATAAGGAATAGCATGGACGACAATAAGGGAAGGGAAAGACAACTGAATGAGAAGAAATCAGAGAGGGAGACAAACCATGAAAGAATCTGGACTCTGGGAGAAAAACAGGCTTACAAAAGGGAGGTGTGTGGGGGGATGGGGCAACAAGGTCATGGGTATTAAGGAGGTCATGTTATAATGAGCACTGGGTGTTATATGCAACTAATGAATCACTGACCCCCGCATAACAAATTAATGATATACTATATGGTGGCTGACTGAACATAATAAACAAAATTTTAAAAATAAATAAAAATTATTTCAATAAAAATAGTTTAAAAACAAAGATTTAGTAAAATATGTAAAAAATGAAATATGAAAACAATAAAAATAAAATATGAAAAAAACCAAAGTGACAGTATTAAAATCAGTATTACATTCAGGTAAAAATATATACCATAAAAGTATAGGAAGCCCCAATATATAAATGTACATATATTTTTTTTTCAACTGATTTACAAAAAAGGAGCCAAAAATATGAATTAGGGACAAAATAATCTCTTCAATGAATGGTATTAGAAAAACTGAACAGCCACTTGCAAAATATATGTATAAAAATAAATGTATATAATATCATATTAATTTTATTTTACTGTTATTTAAAAAAATAAGGAAAACCTGACTTTTGTGACAACAAAATGGATCGTTAGAGCATTATGCTAAGTGAAACCAAGAAAAGTAAATTCTGTATTACCTAAATTACACTTAAACTTTAAAAGGAAAATAAGAAAGAAAAAAAGAAAAAACCTCACAAACTCAGGGAATACACTGGGTGGTTGCCAAATGTAGTATTTCGGGTGGGGAATGAAATGGGTGAAGGTGGTCAAAAGTAAAACTTCTACTGATAAAACTTCTACAGAAAAAACTTCTACTGATAAAATAAATCCTGTGGATTTAATGTACAGCATGGTGATTACAGTTAACAATACTTTACTACATATGCTAATAGAGTAAATCTTAAAAGTTCTCATAAGACAAAAACTGTCCTATATGTTATCATGATGAATGTTACCTAGATACTGCAGTGATCATTTGTTTTTCTTTTTTCACTTTTTAAAAAATTTCTTTTCAGCGTAACAGTATTCATTGTTTTTGCACCACACCAGTGCTCCATGCAATACGTGCCCTCTCTATTACCCACCACCTGGTTCCCCCAACCTCCCACCCCCTACCCCTTCAAAACCTTCAGGTTGTTTTTCAGAGTCCATAGTCTCCATGGTTCGCCTCCCCTTCCAATTTCCCTCAACTCCCTTCTCCTCTCCATCTCCCCATGTCCTCCATGTTATTTGTTATGCTCCACAAATAAGTGAAACCATATGATAATTGACTCTCTCTGCTTGACTTATTTCACCTAGGTGGCTCAGTTGGTTAAGTGATCAATTATTTTCAAATTAACCATCACCATAAGATAGGTAACATTACCAATTATTTCTAAAAATATATGTACTGAGAACAGAAAAATGAACTCAGAATAAGAACTCTGAAATTACTGAGGCAGAGATGAAAAAAAGAAAAAAAAAGAATGAAGGAAATGGAGGATATCTAAAAGAATAATAAGCAGAACAAAATATGTATTATGGAAGTCACCAAAGAAGAAAGTGGTATTTAAGTATGTGAAGAAATAGCTAAAAGTCCCCAGATATGAGAGAAATTAACATCAAAAACTCAAAATTTCATAGAACTCCAACCAGGATAAGTCCCACACACCTATACCAACATGTTTCATAAGCAAACTGTCCAAAGACACACAAAAGACAAAGACTATCTTGAAAGCTCCAAGATGAAAGCAATTTCTCACATATAAGCATAATATTCGGGGGCGCCTGGGTGGCTCAGTTGGTTAAGCGACTACATTCAGCTCGGGCCATGATCCTGGTGTCCAGGGATCGAGTCCAGCATCTGGCTTCGTGTTCACCAGGGGGTCTGCTTCTCCCTCTGACCTTTCCTTCTCATGTTCGCTCACTCTCATTCTCTCTCTCTCTCAAATAAATAAAATCTTTAAAAATTAGTTTAACAAGCATAATACTCTTAGGATATTAGCAGACTGCTGAACAGAAATCATGTAGTTTAGGAGTGGGATGATATATTAAGGTGCTGATAGAAAAATGCTAACTACTAGAAACTGTGTATCTGGCATTGAGAAGTTAAGGCATTGCCAGTAAACAAAAGATGACAAAATTCTCCACTTGATACGGTGTGCAAAATGCTGATGGGAGTTCACATTTAAAATGAACGGACAATGAAAGGAAGCAAAAGCTTTTGAAAATATGCTGAAAAAGAAATGAGAAGGGGATGGAAATATTCTACTACAAAAAAAAAAAATTTGTGAAACACAAGAGAAAGCAGAAGGAAGGAAAGGGAGGACAAATAAAGAAAAGAGAAATAGTAATTATTTTATACCTCTAATTACTTTAGATGTATATGACTTGAATTTCCTAATTAAAAGATAGTTTCCAGCTATATACTACTGAGAAGAGATATTTTTATCTAAGGACACACACAGGCTAAAAATCAAAAGATAGAAAACAAATCCCATACAAATGAGAACCTGAAAGAATAGAGATAGTCATATATATTTTTACATAAAATAAAAAATAAGCCAAAATTTGTAATAAAATTAGTTAAAATGGTAAATTTCAAATTATATTTTGCCACAATTTCATATATATATGTGTGTGTGTGTGTGTTATAACTGAGGTAAATTGTTTTAAAGATGTCTGAAACCTAAAAATAAATAAATAAATGTTTAAAATTATTTTTAATATTACAGGCATGCTGTAATATTAGATGTTTTACATTATTACATGACTAATTTTTCCAGGAAAACCATAAGGACAAATAAGTCGTGTTAATTCCTAAGTTTATATAGAATTTAGACCATCCAGACATATAATTAATCTTGCCATTTTACACTAAAATGTGTTTGTTTCTAGGTTTCTCTACATGAAACTAGTTCTTTATTAAACTAATACACATTACACGCAATGAATATGAACTATATTGGAATGAATGATAGTGAACTGTATGAAATATTCCATAAAGTTTCAGATCATTAAGTGCACTGTAAATATATTTAAAAACTGTCATTCAAAAAACTGTATATGTTAACAGAGAATGCTGAGGAACATTTTCATTCTGCATTTGTATTTTTAATGTGTTGTTTTAACCCAATATCAATGCAATATTTTAATCAATTAACAGGACCGTGAGGCACCAATTAAAAGTAGGCATAGTGTCAGATATTCAAATTAATGCCAGAGCTTCATGCAATATACTTGTACTGGTTTGGATTTTCTTTATCTCTTTCCATGTAGTCTCTGTCAATTAAGGATTCTATTCTCTTCTTCAGATCAGAAGGCTGCAAACAAAGTAAATTATTAGGGTTAGTAAAACTGATATCACAATATTTCCTATTCTTTCCTCAATGCAAAACAATCCCAAATGATTACATTTTATATATCTATTTTATTATCCATATTTCTCAGGAAACAATAAATTTCTTAACTAAAGGAAATTACTACCATGAAACCTAGATACACATAAGAAAAGTACAAAATAAGATTAAAGCACAATTAGTACATAAGGAATAGAATAAAGTCAAAAAAATCATACTTTCAATTTCTTTAACAACAATGCAGAGAAAAAGCAGTTATATTCATTAACCACTGCCATATAGCAAAGGCTCTAGAATGCAGAAGACAGTTAATACCTTAGGCACAACTCTTTCTATTAGGCACATGTTTAGTTAGGATGTAGAGATGGCACTGACTATAATGCACATTAAGGAAAGTAATTTCATAATTTACTAAAGCAAAACAAGCACCCAACTGAGCCATGGCTAGAGAACATGGAAAGACTTCAAAAGTTAGTGTTTCTTTTTTTTTTTTTAATTTTCCTCAGAGAAGAAAAAGCTTTTAAATTTAAAAAATCAGGAGTACAACAAGGATAATGTAGTAACCTAGTTAGAATTTCCTTAGCACTTTATTATACTTTGGTCACTCTCTTGTCTTAATAACACTAGAATAAATTGTTAATTAAAATGATCATTTCCCAGATAAAAGACCTCAACGTGAGACAGGAATCTATCAGAATCCTAGAGGAGAACATAGGCAGTAACCTCTTCGATATCAGCCACAGCAACTTCTTTCAAGATATGTCTCCAAAGGCCAAGGAAACAAAAGCAAAAATGAACTTTTGGGACTTCATCAAGATCAAAAGCTTCGGCACAGCAAAACGAAACAGTCAACAAAACAAAAAGGCAACCCACGGAATGGGAGAAGATATTTGCAAATGACAGTACAGACAAAAGGTTGATATCCAGGATCTATAAAGAACTTCTCAAACTCAACACACACAAAACAGATAATCATATCAAAAAATGGGCAGAAGATATGAACAGACACTTCTCCAACGAAGACATACAAATGGCTATCAGACACATGAAAAAATGTTCATCCTCACTAGCCATCAGGGAGATTCAAATTAAAACCACATTGAGATACCACCTGACACCAGTTAGAATGGCCAAAATTAGCAAGACAGGAAACAACGTGTGTTGGAGAGGATGTGGAGAAAGGGGAACCCTCTTCCACTGTTGGTGGGAATGCAAGTTAGTGCAGCCACTTTGGAGAACAGTGTGGAGATTCCTGAAGAAATTAAGAATAGAGCTTCCCTATGATCCTGCAATTGCACTGCTTGGTAATTACCCCAAAGATACAGATGTAGTGAAAAGAAGGGCCATCTGTACCCCAATGTTTATTGCAGCAATGGCTACGGTCGCCAAACTGTGGAAAGAACCAAGATGCCCTTCAACAGATGAATGGATAAGAAAGATGTGGTCCATATACGCAGTGGAGTATTATGTCTCCGTCAGAAAGGATAAATACCCAACTTTTGTAGCAACATGGACGGGACTGGAAGAGATTATGCTGAGCGAAATAAGTCAAGCAGAGAGAGTCAAGTATCATATGGTCTCACTTATTTGTGGAGCATAACAAAGAACATGGAGGACATGGGGAGATGGAGAGGAGAGGGAGTTGAGGGAAACTGGAAGGGGAGATGAACCATGAGAGACTATGGACTCTGAAAAACAACCAGAGGGTTTTGAAGGGGTGGGGGGGGTGGTGGGAGGCTGAGGAACCAGGTGGTGGGTAATAGGGAGGGCACGTACTGCAGGGAGCACTGGGTGTGATGCCAGAACAATGAACACTGTTATGCTGTAAATAAACAAACAAATAAAAAAAAATTATCATTTCCCATGAGGAAGTTTATTATTCCCATAATAAAACATATTATGTAAACTGGCCAAGAGTCACAAAATAGAAAGAGATGAAATAAAGTACAATTGAAATCCTAGCAACTGAGGGGAAAAAAAAAGAAAGAAAAGAAATACTAGCTAACAGTTTCCAGACTTTATAAGCCAAGCCATAAACAGTCTAGAAATTGACATGTTTTGTAGAAACTATATTTTGATCATTTAGGATATATAAAACGACTAACAATTTTTCACTATTTCAAAGAAGAAATGCAGGAAAATGCTTGAAATTTTTTTGACATTTTAAGGTTTTTTCAATTTTCTTCATTTATAATATTATTATTATTATTAGGTTCAGTTAGCCAACATAGCCAACATCACCAACTTCTGATATAGTGTTCAATGAGTCATTAGTTGCTTGAAATTTTTAGTATTACCTCAAAAACTATTCAAAAGCCAATGCATAAGAACCAAATACAATAGCCATAAACAGTGTTTTTAAAAAGACCTCTCAATTTTTAAAAATGATAGCAAGAAATAATTTGTCAAATATTGCTATATAATTTGATAGACTAAATATTTAAATGTCATCAAGATCAATCCTTGTAAGAGGCAAAGACAGAGAAAGGAATCTCATAATGAGATCAAAGTTCTCTCTGCTAATTGTGAAGTATTCAATTACAAATAAGCAATGGGAATAAAGGCAATTCCTGTATTCTATAAAGGAGATACATGATGGAGGAGCCTCTAAATCATGGAGGTACAGTGGAAATATTTAAAATTGGATCATGAAGTTGATTTTTTTCTGCTGTTACTTTTTAAAATTTTGTAACTTGTTTCTGTTTGAAAAATTGATACAATCAATAATTTAATAAAGTATAACAAAAGAAGGACAGAAGTCCTGTTTTCTACTCACTGTGATAACCACATTAACACACAGTACTTAATTCACATCATACATAAATTTTTATTTAAAATTACTTTATAAACTTACTTTATTTAAAAGTATTCAATGCCACTGAATTTTTTGATAGATCTGTTTACCTTCAGTGTAAATTTTAGCTGGTTATACAGTTCTGACAGAAGTACACTGTGGTTAATTGTTTTCCTTATCTTCATTATACGAACAATTGCAGCATCAATCTGATATTGTCGGTCTTGGAAAACTCTCTGTGTGGTGATGGCATGTTCCTCTATCTAATAAAAAAATTAAAAGATAATAGGACAATACATAAGATTTCAATAAGAACCAACTGTTATATTCAAGCTTTTAACTTAAAAAAAAGTCTACCTTTTCCTATATCCTAAACTTATATCCTATATTCAACAGTAATTTTCTAAATCATCTGAGTTTCCAGTTAGGAATATGTAATCTTTTTCACTGCTTCCTAGGATGCAAATTCCAAACAAAGACTCCAAATCCTCAAATCAAGAGTGTCTTTCTTTTAATTTCTCAATATTTTCTGTATTTTTACTATTTCACAGTCTGTGTGTGCTTTCATCAGTATTGTATTTGCTTAAATGCTCTTTCTACTTTCCCTTTTTAAAGATTATCTCAACTCTGTTTTCCCAGTAAAACTTTAAATATACTATCTCTAATAGAAATACCTTCATTTATCTTCTATTCTTCAGACATATATTTTCTATTGAAGTAAAAACACAAAATTAGCCATTTTTAACTTGTTTAAATGGCTTAAAATTTTAAAATATATGGTTGGCAGTATTTAAGCATACTCACAATGTTGTGGGAGTACCATCTACCTCTAGTTTCAAAACATGTTCACCATCCAGAAAACAATGAATAAGTAATGATTAAGAATGATTAAGTAATCATTCATTCCCCATTCTCCATGATGTAGTTACCACTAGTCTTCTACATTATTTGTGAATTTGTCTACTTTTCAAATATAACATGGAAAGAATTATACAATAACTTAGCTATATGTCTGCCTTCTTTGACTCAGCATAATGTTTTTGTACACAAAATATATTTTTTAAAGATTTTATTTATTTATTTGACAGAGAGATCACAAGTAGGTAGAAAGGCAGGCAGAGAGGAAGGCGGAGGGCAGGGGGATGCCAGCTCCCTGCTGAGCAGAGAGTCCCAGGTGGGACTCTGTCCCAGGACCCTGAGATAACGACCGGAGCTGAAGGCAGTAGCTTAACCCACTGAGCCACCCAGGCGCCCCTGTACACAAAATATTTTTATACAGATAAATATTTTTTTACACATAATATATGTAAGATCAAACTCATATCAAATACTTTAAGCATAATAGAATCAAGCTATAATCACTAAAGAAAGAAAATACAGGAATATAAATAACAGACAGCTAAATAACCAATGTTAAGAACAAATCACTAGAAGGTGCCTGAGTAGCTCAGTCTGTTAAGCATCCAACTCTTAATTTCTGCTCAGGTCATGACCTTTGGGTGATAGGATCAAGCCCTATATCTGGCTCCACCCTCAGTGGGGAGTTTGCTTGAGGATTTCTCTCTCTGCCCTCCCCCCACACATGTTCTCTCTGTGTGTATGTAAAACAAATAAATTTTAAAAAATGAATCACTAGGGGAAGTAGAAAATACTTGGAAGTGAATGAGACGGAATACAAATGAAAATAAAATGATGGAATACTGTATAGCAGTGCTCAAAGGGAAATTTAAAGGTGTAAATGCACATATTCAAAAAAGAAAGAGATCTCAAAGCAGTAACAGCCGGAACTTGAAAAGGAAGAGAAAACTGACCTTAAGCTACTGAAAGGAAATAAATAATAAAGAGCAGGGGTAAACAAAATAGAGGATAAAATAGAAAAAAATCATAAAAATAAGTTGGTTCTTTGAAAAGAGTAATAGAAGAGGCAAACATTTTTAATATCAATAAAAGTCATGGGTTTATTTACCAGAATCTTGCACAGCTGGGGAAGATGGATGCTCCCTCACCACTACTCCTTTCCACCATGGTATGGTAGAGAGTGTCAGCTATTTCTATCAGTTTGAGTAATGGGGTGATGATGTGACTCAGTTTGTTTTAGCCACTTCATTGCTTTTCCCTTTGTTTGTTTTGCTCTAATATAGTGGTGGAACTAACTTCTCCTTTGAAAACCCTGACTTCTATCAAGGCTCTTTTATTCTTGGATGTCTCTTTCAATTCTCTTGCTTTTCCTCCAGCAGTAACATCTGTGATTTGTGGTAGTCTTTATTTGAGAGGGGGTAGTTGTGGGATTGGAGAGAATGTTCTCGTGTTTTTATTCTTTTTCTGATTCATATTCAACCTTAAATTAGTGCCTGTGTGTTGCAAATGGCCCCTTTGTTGCAATCTTATCCCACTGGTGGGATAAGACTTTTCAAAGTCTAAGTGTATGATGGTTTTCCACTTCTGTAAAGTTAGAGTAATTTTCTCTTACATTGTCCCTTCTAAGTGGTTCTTCTCTATTTCAAACGTTGAAACATTTGTTGTTTCTCCCTCAGTGGGTTTATAATTTTTTTAAAAGAAGAGTCCAGGCATTCCTTCAGTGATATTTGTGTGCCTTTTAAGACTGTTTCACAGAGGTGCCTGTGTAACTCAATTGGTCAGATGACTGCCTTTGGCTCAGGTCATGATCCTGAAGTGCTGGGATCAAGTCCTGCATCAGGCTTCCTGCATCAAGCTCCCTGCACAGCAGGGAGTCTGCTTCTCTCTCTGACCTCTCCCTTCTCATGCTCTCTCGCTCCCTCTCTCTCTCTCTCAAATAAGTAAAATAAAATAAAATAAATCTTGAAAAAAAAAAAGACTGCTCCACAGGAGGGATCTCTCCAGTTTCTCCTATGAGCTTTAACTTAGTGAGGTTTATACAGAAAAAAGTGTCAAGTAAATTTGAACTTCCTTTAATGTCTTTAGTTCCATGTGTTTTATACTGTCACAAGTACTTTTTATCAAATCTTCAGCAATTTGTTAAAATATTATACATACCTGTACAGACATTATTTCCTTTTCAGGCTAACATTAAGTGAGCCAGTACTCGTGCTTTGTTTCCTCTCAGGTTTAGGATGCCCTACAACTTCCTACCTCTGTTTTGTCCAATAAAAGCAATTTTTAAAAACTATCAATTTATTTGCTGCTAAAGTTAGATGGATTACAAGCCAATATTTCTGATAAATATAGGTACAAAAATCCTTAACAAAATTAAATGAAATCAAGCAGTACATTAAAAAAATCACATAAGAGGATCAAGTGAGATTTATTCTAGGGCTGCAGGTGTGGTTCAACATCTTCAAGTCAATGTAACAGATCACATTAAAAAAAGGATGACAAAAATCATGATCATCTCAATGAAGGACAGAAAAGTTTTTGATATAATCCAAAATCAAATTGTGACACAAAATAATATCAACGAAGTTGATACTGAGAGACACTACCTCAACACAGCAAAGGCTGTGGATGCCAAGCGCACAGCTAACATCACACTAAAACTTGAAACTTTTTGACTACATTCAGGAAAAAGACAAGGATCTCCCTCACCACTTTTATTAAACTTAGTACTGGAAGTCTCAGCCAAAGCAATCAGAAAAGAAAATAATAAAGGCCAAATTGTAAGTGAAATAAAGCTACCAGTGTTTACAACCAACATAATACCAAAAGGCGAAAACCCTAAAGACTCCATGAGAACACTACTATAACTAAGTTATGAATTCAGCAAAATGATGACAGGGTACTTGTTGTATTCTATATATTATTTATTAACTACCAGAAAAAGAAATTAAGTAAATAATCCCATTTAAAATTGTACACAAATCATGAAAAAAATAAAATGCAAGTAATAAAGAAAGAAAGAAAGACTAAGCAATCCAAAGAAATGGTAGGGACCTAAACTGTAAGACATTGGTAGATGAAAATGAACGTGACACAAATATATTGAAAGATAAACCTTGCATTTGGATTGGAATAATTAATTTAAGAAATTAAAAATAGAGTTACCCTATGATTGCACTACTGCATACTTACCCCAAAGATAGAGATGTAGTGAAAGAAGGGCCATCAGTACCCCAATGTTCATAGCAGCAATGGCCACAGTTGCCAAACTGTGGAAAGAGCCACGATGCCCTTCAACAGATGAACAGATAAAGAAGATATGGTCCATATATACTATGGAATATTATGATGCCTGCATCAGAAAGGACGAATACCCAACTGTAGAAGTGATTATGCTGAGTGAAATAAGTCAAGCAGAGAGAGCAGACCAATTATCATATGGTCTCACTTGTGGAACATAAGGAATAACATGGAGGGATAGTGAATTGGGTGGAACTGGAAGGAGAGATGACCCATGAGAGACTGCAGGCTCATAGGCCACCTATAAAGAACCTTCAGGTACAATTTACCTGAGAGCATTCACCCTGCAGTCAAGAACAAGGCAACATTTCCACTCCCACAAGTTTTATTTTTTTATTTTTATTTTTTTTTCATTCTCATCACTTTTATTCAACATAGTAATGTAAGTCCCAACCACAGCAAGGAGACAAACGAAAGAAACAAAGTAGCTATATTGGTCAAGAAGAAGACAGACTGTCACTATTTGCAGATGACCTGATAGTATATATAGAAAACCCCAAAGAGGGGTGCCTGGGATGGTCAGTTGCTACAGTGAGAGACTCTTGAGCACTCAGATATCAGGTCATGATTTTCTGGGTTGTGAAATGGAGCCAAGCATTGGGACCCGAGCTGGGTGTGGATGCCTGCTTGAGATTCTCTCTCTCCCTCTCCCTTAGGCCCTCTCTCTCATCTCCCTCACTACAAAAAAGAAAAGGAGACTAAATAAAGAAAATGCAAGTGACTCTCCCAAAACATTTGCTGGAAAACATCAACAAATTTAGGCAAGCTGCAGGATATACCATCCAAGTACAGTGGTTGGTCCCATTTCTGCCACTGAGGAAGCTACAGAAAGAGAATTTCAGGAAAGAATCCCAGGGTGGAGGGCTTGGAGGAGAAGTCTAGCTGGTGGAGGTGTAGGGGGAGAGAACATTTGTCCCCCCATGAATACAACTAGAGAATTATCAAAACACTGTGAACACCCAAGTAATCAAAGAGGGTGGGTGTCAAAAAAATAGTGCCACTCTATAAGCAGAAAACCGATCACATTTTGGAAGGTAGGCAATGTACAGACTTGAAGACCCATGGACAGAGCTATAGATAGGGCAGTGAGGAAGGAGGCTGTAGCAGAAGGCTCCTGCAAAGGACTGGAAGCAGTGGATCTCAAACAGGACACTTTTAGAAGCCTGTCATACTGCCTGGTTTATAGATGCCCATATGGTCAATGGGAGCAGACATCCAGCTGTGATGGCATGGTCTGAGCCTTCCCAGGGATGCCAGAAGAATAGGTGGGGCTTAAGCCCTGCACTATTCCCAGGCATAGGTGTGTGGAAACTCACTGTAGACAGTGAGACTAGGTGCTAGTCTTGTATTCTCTATGTGGCTATAAAGTGGAAAGTGCCACTCTGTCCTGTAACCACTTCCGTGGGTTGAGTCCACCCAAAGATAGAAGTGAGGAGAGAGGAAAGTGGTGCTCTGCCCACAGGAGTCCCTAAAAATTGGACTTTGGAAACTCAGTCATGGGCACAAGAAAAAAACAAAGCAGATGGTATTGAATGAATGAATGAATGAAAGAATGAATACTAAATAATAAATCAAAATAAATAAATAAGGACCCCAACACAAAACTGCTCAGACTCAGGCAACATCTAAATACAGAGTTCTTACAGAAACAGGGGACAAAGTGTGCTTGATTGGTCTTCTGAGAGGGCTCACTCAACAGTGGGGAGTTGGGAATTTTCAGCCCTGGGATAAGGAGAGGGGAAGCAGAGCCTGCTTCATCCCACCCATCATTGCTGAAAAACTTAAGGAAGGAAACCAGCGCCACCTACTAGAGACTGGAAACTCACAAGCAAGTCCTGCTTTCCCATGCAATTAATCACCATGCAATTAATCACCACCACAGCAAATATCATCCTCAATGGGAAAAAGCTTGCAGCCTTCCCGTTGAGATCAGGAACACGACAAGGATGCCCACTCTCACCACTCTTGTTCAACATAGTATTAGAAGTTCTAGCAACGGCAATCAGACAACAAAGAGAAATCAAAGGTATCCAAATTGGCAAGGAAGAAGTCAAACTCTCTCTCTTCGCAGATGACATGATTCTTTCTCCACCCCCAAACTACTAGAACTCATACAGCAATTCAGTAACGTGGCAGGATACAAAGTCAATGTACAGAAATCAGTGGCTTTCTTATACACCAACAATGAAAATACAGAAAGGGAAATTAGAGAATCGATTCCATTTACTATAGCACCAAGAACCATAAGATACCTGGGAATAAACCTAACCAAAGAGGTAAAGGACCAGTACTGGAGGAACTACAGAACACTCATGAAAGAAATTGAAGAAGACACAAAATGATGGAAGACTGACTGTTCCATGCTCTTGGATTGGAAGAATAAACATTGTTAAAATGTCTATACAGCCTAGAGCAATCTATACTTTTAATGCCATTCCAATCCAAATTCCACCGGTATTTTTCAAAGAGCTGGAGCAAATAATCCTAAAATTTGTATGGAATCAGAAGCGACCCTGAATTCCTAGGGAAATTTGGAAAAACAAAAACAAAACTGGTGGCATCACGTTACCCGATTTGAAGCTTTACTACAAAGCTGTGATCACCAAGACAGCGTGGTACTGGCATAAAAACAGACACATAGACCAGTGGAACAGAGTGGAGAGCCCAGATATGGACCCTCAACTCTATGGTCAAATAATCTTTGACAAAACAGGAAAAAATATTCAATGGAAAAAAGACAGTCTCTTCAATAAATGGTGCTGGGAAAACTGGACAGCGATATGTAGAAGAATGAAACTCGACCATTCTCTTACACCGTTCACAAAGATAAACTCGAAATGGATAAAAGACCTCAACGTGAGACAGGAATCTATCAGAATCCTAGAGGAGAACATAGGCAGTAACCTCTTCGATATCAGCCACAGCAACTTCTTTCAAGATAAGTCTCCAAAGGCCAAGGAAACAAAAGCAAAAATGAACTTTTGGGACTTCATCAAGATCAAAAGCTTCTGCACAGCAAAGGAAACAGTCAACAAAACAAAGAGGCAACCCACGGAATGGGAGAAGATATTTGTAAATGACAGTACAGACAAAACGTTGATATCCAGGATCTACAAAGAACTTCTCAAACTCAACACACACAAAACAGATAATCATATCAAAAAATGGGCAGAAGATATGAACAGACACTTCTCCAACGAAGACATACAAATGGCTATCAGACATGAAAAAATGTTCACCATCACTAGCCATCAGGGAGATTCAAATTAAAACAACATTGAGATACCACCTAACACCAGTTAGAATGGCCAAAATTAGCAAGACAGGAAACAACGTGTGCTGGAGAGGATGTGGAGAAAGGGGAACCCTCTTACACTGTTGGTGGGGATGCAAGTTAGTGCGGCCACTTTGGAGAACAGTGTGGAGATTCCTGAAGAAATTAAAAATAGAGCTTCCCTATGACCCTGCAATTGCACTGCTGGGTATTTACCCCAAAGATACAGATGTAGTGAAAAGAAGGGCCATTTGTACCCCAATGTTTATTGCAGCAATGGTTACAGTCGCCAAACTGTGGAAAGAACCAAGATGCCCTTCAACGGATGAATGGATAAGGAAGATGTGGTCCATATACACAATGGAGTATTATGCCTCCATCAGAAAGGACGAATACCCAACTTTTGTAGCAACATGGACAGGACTGGAAGAAATTATGCTGAGCGAAATAAGTCAAGCAGAGAGAGTCAAGTATCATATGGTCTCACTTATTTGTGGAGCATAACAAATAACATGGAGGACATGGGGAGATGGAGAGGAGAGGGAGTTGAGGGAAACTGGAAGGGGAGATGAACCATGAGAGACTATGGACTCTGAAAAACAACCAGAGGATTATGAAGGGGCGGCAGGAGGGGGTGGGGTGGGGTGGGAGGTTGAGGAACCAGGTGGTGGGTAATAGGGAGGGCACGTACTGCATAGAGCACTGGGTGTGATGCCAAAACAATGAACACTGTTATGCTGTAAATAAGCAAATAAAAATAAATAAATTAATTTAAAAAAAAAGATGCTCATTAATAAAATCCTAATAATAATAATAATAATAATAATGATGGGACATGAACAGCCCATTCACAGTAAAGGGCAGATCATCTAAGTAGAAGAAGAACAAGGAAATAAGGGCTAAAATGACACACTGGACCAGGTGGCCTTAACACATCTATTCAGGGCAATTCTTCTTAAAGCAGCAGAATACAACTTCTCTTTCAGTGCCCATGAAAGATTCTCCTGAAGAGATCATCATATCCCAGGTCACCAAAAAGCACTCAACTGGGACAGAAAAATTGAGATGCTTCCATGCATATTTGCAGGCCACAATACTATGAAACTTAATTTCAACCACAAGAAAATACTGGGAAGGACCACATGAAGTAAAGGAACATCCTCCAAAAGAATGAATGGTTCAACCAGGAACTCAAAGAAGAATCAAAATGCAAAGATGTGAAAGCAAATGAACAGGAAAATGGGAAAGTCCAAGACCTTTGGGATGTAGCCAAGGCCATCCTGGGAGGGAAGCAGATAGCCATGCAGGCCGTACTTGAGAAGCAAGAAAAGTCTTTAAGACATAGTCTGACCTTACACCTAAAGGAGCTGCAAAAACAACAGCCAGGAAAACCTAAATACATCAGGAGAAGATAACTAATCAAGAGTGGAGATGAAATCCATGATATGCAAAGCAAACCCCAAAACCATGAACAATGGAAGAAGATCAATGGAAAAAGGAGCTGGTGCTCTAAATGAATGAACCAAACTGGTAAAGATATGGCAGACCTCTCAGAAAGAACAGAAAAGGACCCAAATCAATACACTCATGAATGAAAGAAGATACATGACCACCAACACTGCAGAACCCAGTTTGAAGAGAAGATGGGAAGCAATGATATGCCACCGATTAGGCAATTAGGAAGGTGACAAAATTGCTAGAAACATACAAACGCCTAAAACTGGACCAGGGGAAAAGAAAATCACAAGACCCATAACTAGCAAAGAACTTGAAAATACTAATCCAAAATTTCCCAGCTAACAAAGAGTCCAGGTCCAGATGGCTTCCCCAGGCAATTCAACCAAACATTTCAAGAATTCTACTCTTCTGAACTTGTTCCAAGATAGAAATAGAAAGAAACCACTGAACCTCATTTGACAAGGCCAATATCACCTTGATTCCAAGACAAGACAAAGAGCTCACAGGGAAGAATTACAGGCCATTAACCCTGATATATATTGATGTAAACATTCTCAAGGAGATACTAGATCCTCAGATCCTTAATAAGAGGATTATTCACCATGACCAAGTGGGATGTATTCCTGAGCTTCATGGGTGGCCCAATATCCACAAATCTATCCACATGATACATCCAATTATGGAAAGAAAGGAGAAGCACCATATGGTCCTCTCAATAGATGCAGAAAAAGCATCTGACTAAATACAATATTTTTCATTAATAAATAAACCCTCAACCATGTAGAGGTAGGGGCTCATACCTCAACATCATAAAGACCACATATGAAAGACCCATGGCAAATATCCTCCTTAATGGGACACAACTGACAGCCTTTCCCCTAAGGAAGAGGACAGAACCATGACAGGCATGTCCACTCTCACCAATCTTGTTCAGCCTAGTCCCTGAAGTCATAGCTTCAGCAGTCAGGTCATTGAAAGAAATAAAAGCCATTCAAATTAGCAAACAAGAAGTCAAATGTTCATGCTCTGCAGATGGCATAATAGTCTATGCAGAAAACCCCCAAACTGCTAGAAATAATGTTGAATTCAGGAATGTTGCAGGATCTAAAACCAATACACAGAAATCTATTGTATTCTACACACTAGCAAGGAAGTATCCTAGAGAGAAGTCAAAGAATTGATTCTGTTTCCAAGTGCACCAAAACGCATAGCATATATAGGATAAAACCAAACTGAACAAGTAAAAGATGTGTTATCTGAAAACTTTAGAAAAGTTAGGAAAGAAATTGAGGGAAAGCCTCAAATATGAAGCAAGTGCATGCCCACAGATTGAAAGTATAAATGGTGTTGACAAGTCTAAGTTAGGACCCATAGTCTTCTCCACACATGAGGCAATACCTATCAATATCACAATGGCATTTTTCATAGAGCTTCAACAAATGCTTCTAAAATGTGGAGAGACCCAGAAAAGGAGCCAAGGGAATGTGGATAAAAAAACACCAAAGCTGGAGGCATCCCAATTCCGGACTTCAGGATGTGTGATCAAGCCATCATTGTCAGTATGGTCCTAGCACAAAGATACACACATTGAACAAGGGAACAGAATAGAGAACCCAGAAATTGATCCTCTGATCAATGGTCAAATAATCTTGGACAGAGCACCCAGAAATTGACCCTCTGATCAATGGTCAAATAATCTTGGACAGAGCAGGAAAGAATATCCAATGGACAAAAGACAGTCCTCTCCACAAAAAGTGGTGGGAATGCTGGACCAGCAGCCACATGCAGAAGGACACTGGACCCCTCTCTTACACCATACACAGAAATCAACTCAAAATGGAGGAAAGACCTACAAGATAAACAGGAATCCAGCAATATCCTAGAGAAGAATGTAGACAGCACCTGCTTTGACCTAGGCTGCAGTAACTTCTTGCTCCACACATATCCAGGGGCAAGGGAAGCAAAGGCACAGCTGAACGTTTGGGATGTCATCAGGATAAAATTCTTGGGCACAGCCAAGGGAACAATCAACCAAGTTAAATGCAACCTCCAGAATGGGAGAAGTGATGCCTAAATGACACATCCCATCAAGGGCTAAGATCATAATCTACAAGGACCCTCTCCAGCTCGACACCCCAAACACTGAAACTTCAGCTAAGAAAGGGACAGAAGATATGAACACACATTGGTCCAAAGATACATCTGAATGGGTAAGAAACACAAGAAGAGCTGCTCCACCTCTCTCATCATCATGGAAATAGAAATCCACACCACAAGGAGATGCCACCTCACACATCTCAGAGTGGTTCAAATCAACAACTCAGGAAACAAAAGGTGTGGGCCAGGATATGGAGAAAGGGGAGCTCTCTTGCAATCTCGGTGGGAATGCAACATGTTGTGGCCACACCAGCAAACAGTGGGAAGGTGCTTCAGGAATTTAAGAGGAGTACAAGCCTATGACCCAGGAATTGCATGACTAGTCTTTATCCATAGGATATAGTGATTCAAATGGGGACATGGACTCTAATGTTTATAGCGGCAGGGTCCAGAAGTGCCAAACAATGGAAAGTGACCAAATGTGCATTAGCAAATGAATGGTTACAGAAAATGTGGTATATAAACACAATGGAGAGCCGCCCCCTTCCACACGATCATGCTGAGCTAGTACCTGCGCCTGGAATCGGGTCGCAACCTCAGCCTCGCCTGCCGCCTGCCACTGCCTCTGGACCATGGACCCCCGCAAAGTGAGCAAGCTTCAGGCTTTTGTGAAAATGTGTAAGCAGGATCCGAGCTTTCTGCACACCGAGGAAATGCGTTTCCTGCAGGAGTGGGTGGAGAGCATGGGGGGTAAAATACCACCTGCCACTCATAAAACTAAATCAGAAGACAGTATCAAGGAAGAAAAACAAGATAGTAAGAAGGCGGTTGAAAACATAAAGGCAGATGAACCATCAAGTGAGGAAAGTGATCTAGAAATTGACAATGAAGGTGTGATTGAACCAGATACTGATGTCCCTCAAGAAATGGGAGATGAAAATGTAGAGATAACCGAGGAAATGATGGATCAGGCAAATGATAAAAAAGTGGCTGCCATTGATGCCCTAAATGATGGTGAATTACAGAAAGCCATTGACTTGTTCACAGATGCCATCAAACTAAATCCTCGCTTGGCCACTCTGTATGCCAAGAGAGCCAATGTCTTCATCAAATTACAGAAGCCAAATGCTGCCATTCAAGACTGTGACAGAGCTATTGAAATAAATCCTGATTCAGCCTAGCCTTTTAAGTGGCCAGGGAAAGCACATAGACTTCTGGGCCATTGGGAAGAAGCAGAACATGATCTTGCCCTTGCTTGTAAACTGGATTATAATGAAGATGCTAGTGCAATGCTGAAAGAAGTTCAACCAAGGGCCCAGAAAATTGCTGAACATCGGAGAAAATATGAGCGAAAACGTGAAGAGCGAGAGATCAAAGAAAGAATAGAAAGGGTTAAGAAGGCTCGGGAAGAACATGAGAGAGCCCAGAGGGAGGAAGAAGCCAGACGACAATCAGGAGCTCAGTATGGCTCTTTCCCAGGTGGCTTTCCTGGGGGAATGCCTGGTAATTTTCCTGGAGGGATGCCTGGAATGGCAGGAATGCCTGGGCTCAATGAAATTCTTAGTGATCCGGAAGTTCTTGCAGCCATGCAGGATCCAGAAGTTACGGTGGCCTTCCAGGATGTGGCCCAGAACCCAGCGAATATGTCAAAATATCAGAGCAACCCAAAGATTATGAATCTCATCAGTAAATTGTCAGCCAAATTTGGAGGTCAAGCATAATGCCCTTGTGACAAATACTGCCTCTGCTGAAGGAAAAGCAACTTCAGTCACCTAATGGATGTCGCAATAATAAAAACCAGTGCACCTCCGACCTTCTCATGAAGAAAGCTGGGGTGCTGTGAAGAGAATCCCTACCCTCCCACCCAGGCAACCAAAACATTCTACAATGATTGGCCATTAGGGTATCAATTCAGATGTTTTCCTACTAGGAACTACAAACTTTAAACACTTTTTAAACCTTAAAAATATTTAAAAACATATTAAAAGGGTGTGTTAGTCCCTAAAAAAAAAATAAAATAAAATAAACACAATGGAATATGATTCAGCCATCAAGAAGAATATAATCTTGCCATTTGCAATACTGTAGGTAGAACTAGTGGTTTTTATACTAAGTGAAATAAATCAGAGAAAGACAAACACTGTATGATTTCATTCATATGTGGCATTTAAGAAACAAAGAAATGTATAAAGGGGAAGGGTAGAAAAAAATAAAATATGATGAAAACTGAGGTGGAGGCAAACCATAAAAGATGCTAAACTCCAGGAAACAGACTGATGTTTATTCATGAGAAGGTGGGTGGGGGACAAGGTAACTGGTTGGTGGACATTAAAGAGGGTACTTGATGTAATGAGCACTGGGTGCTCTACAGAACTGATAAATCACTAAATTCTATGTCTTAAGAATAATCATATTACAAAAGCTAGTTGAAACAAGAATTATCCAAGACGGCAGCTGATTTGATCTTAACCAGTACCATACCTAATTATATCTAATTATTATATATTAGCATGGTGTTGACACACCCTCAAGAGCAATGGCAATTCCAACCACACCCTTTTAAGGAATAGAAGGATGTCACTCCAGTTCCAGCAAAGGGTTGTCCCTATCTAGAAAAGTTTCTGCATTATTACTACCCTGACATAAAATTCTACATCAAAAGAAGTTCACTTGTGAGCTCAGTTCCCACTTCTCCAATCTTTGGCCATAAAGAAATAAAGCTTGTGCTATTGAATGCTCAGGTTTTTTTGTCAAACAAGGTTTGTTTTTTTTTTTTTCCATTTTATTTATTTTTTCAGCGTAACAGTATTCATTCTTTTTGCACAACACCCAGTGCTCCATGCAAAACGTGCCCTCCCCATTACCCACCACCTGTTCCCCCAACCTCCCACCCCTGACCCTTCAAAACCCTCAGGTTGTTTTTCAGAGTCCATAGTCTCCCATGGTTCGCCTCCCCTCCCCAAACCATAAATGACTCTTAATCTCACAAAACAAACTGGGGGTTGATGGTTTGTTTGTTTTTGACCTTGTGACATAAAACAGAGAAAGGACTATCAAAGAGAGGCATGGAGTGCCTTTCAAGTGTCCCAAATCCCTTCTTGGGGAAAAGGAAAGTCAAACTAACATCTTTGGCAACAGAAAATATCTGTGGTTTAAAGGAACACCTGCTGTTTTTAAGAGAGAAAGCCCCAGAACTCCGCCAAATGGCATAGGAGTTGTATCAGAGGAAAATCCCTTGTATCAGAGGAACTGGAAATCAACATGGTTTATATGCCTGCTCTACCCTGAAAGTCCAGACCAGATCTGAGTTGGGATGCCACAAACAGCTTGCTCTTTTAGCAAATCCCAGGCCACCTAACCTACACCAGACCTAATCATACCAGGACACATTACAGAAAAGAGATAGCTGTAGAACAGCTTCAAAAGGCAAGGGGATCTACAGGAACAATTTCTGGGTGGACGAGGCTGACAAAAATGTAAACAGTCCCTCCGCTTGAAACCAAAGGTCAGTGCAACCCAGGTGTCCTAACTGATCTGTACTTCAGTGAGCCCCAGGTCAACAAACCATTGAGTCCCAGCCATCCCCACCAAGGAAACCTCCAGGGTAATGAATAATGGGACACTACTGGTTATCTCTCACCACAGTTCCAGCCTACACGCCAAGGTGAAATAGAGGCAAATAACCTCTAAATACTACATACAGGCCTGTATCACTTACACTTGAGATGGATTTCAAGGATACCCCGAGTGCAGAGCACTCTAGTACCTCCCAGCTAATGTCTGCTATCGATCCAGCTATCCCGCCATGGTGTCTCCTGCATGAAGTGCGCCCAGAAACTGAGCCTGTGCCAGCATCAGTTGCAGTCATCTTGTCAGGGCACCCTCTTTGTGGAAAGTTCTGGAACATCCCAGCTTATATCCAATTCAGCTTCAGTGATCCTACCGAAGTGAAGTCTTTGTGTAGAATCCCAGTTCTCCCCAACTGACACCCACTTTAGTTTCAGCTGTCCTTCTAGGGCACCCTCAGTACAGAGAACTCAAAGACATTTTGACCTGGATACTATCTCAGCTACATAACAGCTCTGCCAAGGCACTCCCTGTACAGAATGTCCCAGGACACTATATCTTGTATCCATTTTAACTTCAGCTGTCTTGCCAGGGTCCCTTCAGTGCAGAGCCCCAGTACACCCTCAATAATACCCAATTCAGCCACAGCTATCCTGTGGAGGCCCTCTGATTATAGCAGCATGGGACACCCCTGCTTTAACCTACAGCCTTTGCTGTCCCATGAGGACATTGACTGTACTGAGAGCCTAAGGTACACATCGATCTGTGACCAACTCAGTTTTACCTGTCCTGCTGAGGTCCTCAGCACAAACCACACCAATCACAACTCCAGTCAGCCATCAAAAGTCACCAAGTTCATGCAGTCTACATAAGGGACAACCATACGGAACACCATTCTTTCAAGACTACAAACATCTGTTCCAAAGAAAAAATTTTAAAAAAGAAGTAGCTGTTCCACCAAATCCAAGAAACAATTGTAAACAGTTAAGCAGAATAGGAAGACAGAAGAATATGCTCCAAAAGAAAGAACAAGAAAAAGAAACCTAAGAAGAATTACTAAATTAAATGGAAACACTCAAAATGACTGATAAAGAATTTAAAGAATTGGTTAAAGATGCTCACTGGGCTAAAGAAAAGAGTGTACAATCTCGGTGATACCTTCAATAAAGACATAAAAAATATTAAAAAGAGACAATCAATATTGAAGAATACAGTAAATAAATAAATCTCACACACACACATATGGATGGAACTAGAGAATATTATGCTAAGTGCAGTCAGACTGACTGTCAAATGACAATCTCCACAGAGGAGAGTGTGGTGGGGGTTGAGCAAATAGGTGAAAGAGAGTGGGAGACACAGGTCACCAGTTATGGAATCAATAAGTCATGGGAATAAAAGACAGAGCCCAGGAATAGAGTGAAAGATACTCTAATTGTGTTGTATGATGACAGATAATATCTACAATTGTGTTGAACATAGCATCACATATTGAGTTGCTGAATCACAGATGTATTCCTGAAATGAAAGTGACACTGTATATGAACTATACTCAAATTTTAAAAATCTGAAGAATTAAATACTATGTGGGGTGCATTGGTGGCTCAGTCAGTTAAGCATCTGCCTTCGGCTCAGGTCACAATCTTATGACCCTCTGATCCAGTCCCATGTTGGGCTCCCTGCGCGGTGGGGAGTCTGCTTCTTCCTCTCCCCCACTGACTGCTCTCTTTCACTCTCTCTTTCTCAAGTAAATAAAAGCTTTAAAAAAATAAAGAATTAAATACAATTAAACAACAGTAAATTAAAGACTTGTACACTAAAACTAGAAAATATTCACAAAAGGCACGTATTATATACAACTGAAGGACATCTGTGTGCCTAAAATATAGAACTTAATAGTGAGATGTCATACTACCCAGGCAACCTTCAGATTCAAAGCAATATCTAGCAAAATCAAAATGGCATATTTTACAGAAATAGGAAAAAACATATTAAAAGGCATTTGAAACCACAAAGACCCAGAATAGCCAAGAAATACTAGAATACCAAGGCAACACTATAACTTAATATAACTTATATATAACTTAATATAACAATATAACTTAATATAACTGATCAAAACATAAAAAAAAATCTATAATTAAAATTATATGGTACTGGAATAAAAAGAGATGTAGACCCATGGCATTAAACAGATGTAGACCTCTGGCATTAAACAGAGTGCATTAATACACCAATGCACAAACAAGTCTATCGCAGAAGGCCTAGAATACAGTGGGGAAAAGGGTAGTCTTATCAAGAAAAGTGTTGAAATACTGGACAACCACCTAAAAAAGAATAAAATTGGCCCTATCTGAAACCATACACAAAAATCAATGCAAATTAAACCAAACACAAAAATCAATGCAAATTAAAGCTTTAACACTTTATATACATGCTAATAAGAAAAGATGGGGGAGAGGCACCTGGGTGGCTCAGTGGGTTAAGTCTCTGTCTTCCACTCAGGTCATGATCTCAGGGTCCTGGGATCAAGCCCTGCATCAGGCTCTCTGCTCAGCAAGGAGCCTGCTTCCCCTTCTCTCTCTGCCTGGTACTCTGCCTACTTGTGATCTCTATATGTCAAATAAATAAATAAAATCTATTCATTCCTTAGGAGGCTGTTTTTCAACCTCTATATATTTATGTTCCTTCCAAATTTGTTCTTGTGATCGAGTTCAAGTTTTAAATTATTGTGGTCTGAGAATACACATGGTCTAATCTCAATCTTTTTGTACTGGTTGAGACCAGTATATGATCCACTTTGGAGAATGTCCCATATGGACTTGCGAAGAATGTGTATTCTGTTGCTTTAAGAAGAAATGCTCTGAATAATTGTGGTAAGTCTATCTGGTCCAGTTTGTCATTCAGAGCCCTTGTTTCTTCATTGATCTGCTAAGATGATCTGTCCATTGCCATTAGTGGGGTGCTAACGTGTCCATAATACCCAAATAAATCTACACATTTATTAAGTGCAACCCCTATCAAAAGAACATCAGAATTTTTCACAGAACTGAAACAAACCTAAAATATATACGGAACCAGAAAAAAAATAGCCGAAGGAATGTTGAAAAATAAAACCAAAGCTGGGGGCATCACAGTTAAGGGATTCAAGCTGCATGACAAAACTGTAGTCATCAACACATTATGGTACTGGCACAAAAACAGACACACAGATCAATGGAATGGAATGGAATAAAGAACCCAGAAATGTACCCTCAACTCTGTGGTCAATAATCTTTGAAAAAGACAGTCTCTTCAACAAATACTTTTGGAAAAACTGGACAGCCACATGCAGACTAATGAAACTGGACTACTTCCTTACACCATAAACAAAAACAGACTCAAAATGGATGAAGATCTAAATAAGAAAGGGATCCATCAAAATCCTAGAGGAGAACACTGGCAGCAACTTCTCTGATCTCAGTCACAAGACTTTCTTGCTAGGCACACCTCCAGAGGCAAAGGAAACAAAGGTAACAATGAACAATTGGGACGTCATCAAAATAGAAAGCTTTTGCACAGCCAATGAAACCATCAACAAAAGTAAAAAACAGACTACAGATTGGGAAGATATTTGCAAATTGGATAAAGGGCTACTATCCAAGATCTATAAAGAACTTAACAGACTCAAAACCCAAAGAACAACAATCCAGTCAAGAAATGGGTAGAAGAGCGGAACAGAGTGGAGAGCCCAGATATGGACCCTCAACTCTATAGTCAAATAATCTTCGACAAAACAGGAAAAAAATATACAATGGAAAAAAGACAGTCTCTTCAATAAATGATGCTGGGAAAATTGGACAGCTATATGTAGAAGAATGAAACTCGACCATCCTCTTACACCGTACCCAAAGATCAACTCGAAATGGATAAAATATCTCATGTGAGACAGGAATCCATCAAGATCCAAAGTTTCTGCATATCAAAGGAAACAGTCAACAAAACAAAGAGGCAACCCACAGAATGGGAGAAGATATTCGGAAATGACAGTATAGACAAAGGACTGATATTCAAGATCTATAAAAAAACTCCTCAAACTCAACACACACAAAACAGTTAATCGTGTCAAAAGTGGGCAGTAGACATGGACAGACACTTCTCCAATAAAGACATACAAAAGGCTAACAGACACATGAAAAAATGTTCATCATCACTAGCCATTAGGGAGATTCAAATCAAAACCACATTGATATACCACCTTACACTAGTTAGCTTGCCCAAAATTAACAGGACCATAAACAACATGTGCTAGAGAGGATGTGGAGAAAGGGGAACTCTCTTATATTATGGTGGGAATGCAAGTTGTGCAGCCACTTTGGAAAACAGTGTGGAGATTCCTTAAGTAATTAAAAATAGAGCTTCCCTATTACCCTGCAATTGCACTACTGGGTATTTACCCTGAAGATACAGCTATAATGAAAAGAAGAGCCATCTGTACCCCAATGTTCATAGCAGCAATGGCCACGGTCGTCAAACTGTGGAAAGAACCAAGATGCCCTTCAATGGATGAATGGATAAGGAAGACGTAGTCCATACATACAATGCAGTATTATGCCTTCATCAGAAAGGACGAATACCCAACTTTTGTAGCAACATGGATGGGACTGGAAGAGATTATGCTGAAATAAGTCAAGCAGAGAGAGTCAGTTTTCATATAGTTTCACTTATTTGTGGAGCATAAGTAATAACAAAGGGAAATTGGAGGGGAGATGAACAATAAGAGACTGTGGACTCTGAGAAACAAACTGAGGGTTTTGGCGGGGAGAGGGATAGGAGCTTGGGTCAGCCTGGTGGTGGGTATTATGAAGGGCATGTATTGCAATGTAATCTGGGTGTGGTGCATAAACAATGAATTCTGGAACACTGAAAATAAATTTAAAAGAATAAAAAAATTTAAAAAAATACACATGAATCAGTGGAAAAGAACACTGCTCAGAAATAAATCCACAACCAGGTATCAATTAATCTTCAATTAACAATGGTCAAGTACTATTTAACAAAGGAAGCAAGAATGTGCAATGGAAAAATGTCTCATCAATAAATGTGTTGGGGAAACTGGTCAGCTACATGCAGAAGAATTAAACTGAACCATCGTTTTTATGAATCATTTTCTTACCTATACACATGCAAAAATTTTTAAATTTTTAAATTAAATTAAATTCTAAATGAAACTTAAATTAATGACCTAAATGTGAAATCTGAAACCATAAATATCCTATAAGAGAGCACAGGGCTTCCATATATCTCTCCTGATTAAAGGAAACAAAAGCAAAAAATAAACTATTGACACTTTATCAAAAGTGTCCTTTAAAAGCCTTCTGCACAGTCAAGGAAATAATAAAACCAAAGACACCTATTGAGACAACCTATTTGCAAATGATGTATCTGATCAAGGTTCGTATCCACAATGTAAAAAGAACCTATACAACTCAACATCTGGAAAACAAACAAACAAAAAATCCAGCCATTAAATGGGCAGAAGACACAGACATTACCGAAGACATACAATTGGCCAACAGACACATGAAAACAGGCTCAACACCACTCATCATCAGGGAAATGCATTATCAAAACTATAATGAAATATCACCTTGTACCTGTCAGAATGTCTAAAATGAATAGCACAAGAAACAAACGGTGTTGCAATGATGTGGAGAAAGGGAAACACTCTCACACGGTTGATGGGAATGTAAACTGGTGTATCCAGTATGGAGACTCCTCAAACAGTATGGAGACCCCTTACAAAGTTAACATTGAAATACCCTCCAATTCAGCATTTGGTATTTACCCCAAAATATAAAAACAAAAAATTCAGAGGGATACATGCATCCCTATGCCTTTTGAAACATTATATGCAGTAAACAAAGCCACCCAAGTGTCCATGGATATGAATGGATAGAGAAGATATTGCACACACATACACACACACATTATTTAGCCCCCCCAAAAAAAGAAAGAAAGAAAAGAAAATCTTGCCATTTGCAACATTTATGGAACTAGACAAACACTAGATTTCACTCATTTGTGGAATGTAAGACACAAAACAAAAAAGCAAAAGGAAAAAAAGAGTGAGATAAATAAAGGTATAGACTCTAAACTATAAAGAATAGACTGTTATGCTGAAAATAAATAAATAAATTAAAAAATTTTTTTGAAAAAAAAAAGAATAGAGGGAGGTTTGCAGGAGGATAAATTAGGTGATGGCATTTAAGAGCACACTTTCTGGGATGAGCACAGTATGTTGTATGGAAATGTATGGAAATCAATATTGCATGGAAATTAATATTGAATTAATATATTGCATACTTGGAACTATTATATGCTGTATGTTTACTAGAACTAAAATTTCAAAAATTAATAAAAAAAAGTCTCAGGTAACTAGACAGTCTCAAAGAATCAAAGAGGTTGGGGCAAGATGGCAGAGAAGCAGGAGACACTGTTTCAACTGGTCCCCTAAAGTGAGCTGATTATCTACCAGAACACTCTGAACACACATGAAACCACCCTAAGATGTAAGATTATATACTTCTGGATCTCTATGGGGGCAGAAGACACCAGTGCTGAGGTAAAGCATCAGAGTCTGAATGATCAGACTGATAAACAGGATAAACAGAACGGGGAGTGAGCCACGAGGAGTGACCACTGGAAAGTAATACCCTAATTCTAGGAGTGCCCAGTGGTTGGGGACCAGCATTAACTTGTAGTCTGGCTTAGAGGAGCAAAAGATCTTAAGTGGCAACTGGTGGAATCGGTGGTCATGGGCACAGACTTGGGTGGTCACAGGCACAGGCTTAAGCCCATGGACACAGGACAGCCACTGTCAGTGACCACCCATGCCAGAGAGAGTGAGGTGAAGCCTCCAAGCCTTGGACCCTAGCTGCTCAGATGCATGAGAGAGTCTGGGTTCTCTAGAACCACAGCCTTTTGCAATCTGCATGAGCTCTTGTGACCGGGGCCTGATCTGTGCTTCACACGCTCCCCTGAAAGAGGTCCATGTGGGCATTAGCTGGTGGTCTCTGGGATCCAGCCAAGAGTCTGAACTCTCCCAGCCAAAGCGGGCATGAAAATCTCAGCACCCTATCGCTGGTTGGGCTCTCTCCAGTGGTCTGGACCTACCTAGACAGCAGCCCCACAAAGGCAGCCATGAAAGTCTTGTTCTTTTTAATTTTCTTTTAATTTTTTAACCTATTTACCATCACAATGAGAGGCTCAATACAACAAATCCCATAATAGCCTTTTAACTTGAACTTTTCCCATATATATACCTGTATTTTTCATTTGCTATTTTATTAATATTCATATAGAGATAAACTCTAAGGTAATCCTCTTTCCCCAATCAATACTACTCCTATGTATAAACCAGATTTAATCCCCCTTTATCTTGGGAAAGTTGAGTCCTTTAACAAAGATATCAAGATACACCCAGAAAGAATCAAAACACCCAGGAAGAATCAAAATAACACTGAGGATTTTTCACCACTCTCCAATCCTATTGTTCTGTCAGTGTTTTTGTGTATTTGTTTTTGTTCTGGTTCATTTTACAGATTACACTTGTGGTTCATTTTGGCTGGGTTATCTTTTTCTTCTCATCTACTTTTGTGGGTCTTTTTGTTTGTCCATTTTTGTTTGTATAGCTTATAAATATTACCTCTAGGGCCCATTCTAGATGGGTCTTCTCTTTTATTTCTTTTCTGCCTCTTTCTCTCTTTTTATTTTTTCTTTGTTTTTGATGGGGACTCCCAATTGCTCAGATGGGTTCCAGGGTGCACCTTGCCTGGATCACAGTTGATACATTCAGCTACACATCCCCTCAGCCACCTCTCACCAAAATGACTAGGAGGAGGAATGCCCAACAGAGGAAAAACTCAGAGACTGTGCTCTCTCCATCAGCTATTGGATATGACATAAACAGTATGTTGGAAAGGGAATTCAGGCTAACAACTACCCAGGCAGTGGCTAGGTTGAAGAAAACCATTAATGACAACATGGAATCAATTAAGGCAGAAGTGAAAGCCACCTGGGAAGAAGTTAAAAATGCTATCAATGAATTCCAATCTAATCTAAATTCTCTAACAGCTAGGTTAACTTAGGTAGAAGATAAAATTCATGATTTAGAGGACAAACCAATAGAGAAAAATGATCAGGAGGAGACCAGGAGCAAACAGCTTAGACGTCACGAAAACAGAATTAGGGAAATAAATGATGCTATGAAACAATCCAGTGTCAGAATTACTGGAATCCCAGAGGGGGAGGAGAAAGAAAGAAGATTAAAGAATATAGCTAAACAAATTCTCCATGAAAATATTCCCTGTGTGGGGAATGGAACCAGCGTTCCTGTCCCAGAGGCAGAAAGGTCTGCCCCCAAGATCAAAGAATCTAGAAAGACCTCAAGACACCAGATTGTGAAACTGATGAATCATAATTTTAGACAGGAGCTCTTGAAAGCAGCTGGGGGAAAAGCTCCCTATGTACAGAGGAAGGCTCATCAGAATTATGTCAGACCTGTCCACAGAAATCTGGCAAGTCAGAAAGGGCTGGCAAGATGTATTCAGGGCACTAAATGAAAAGAACATGCATCAAAGAATACTTTATCCTGGTGGTGGTATTATGGAGGGTATGTATTGCATGGAGCACTGGATGTGGTGCATAAACAATGATTCTGGAACACTGAAAAAAAATTAAATTAATTAATTAATAAAAAAAAAAGACAAGAAAGAGATAAGACAGGATGTGGAGAAAGGGGAACCCTCTTACACTCTTGGTGGGAATGTTAAGTTGGTGCAGCCACTTTGGAAAACAGTCGTGAGGTTCCCTAAAAAAAAAAAAAAAAAGATTTACCCTATCACCTTGCAATTGCACTCCTGGGTATTTACCCCAAAGATACAGTTGTAGTGAAAAGAAGGGCCAATGTTCATAGCAGTTACCAAACTGTGAAAAGAGCCAAGGTGCCCTTGAAAGGATGCAAAGATAAAGAAGCTATACAATGGAATATTATGCCTGCATCAGAAATGAGGAATACCCAATTTTGGTATCCGCATGGACAGGATTAAAGGAGATTATTATGAGTGAAATAAGTCAAGGAGAGAGAATGAATCATATGGTTTTACTTACTTGTGGAGCATAAGGAATAACATGGAGGACATTAGGAGAAAGAAAGGAAAACTGAAGTGGGGTAAATTGGAGGGGGAGATAAACCATGAGAGACTGTGGACTCTGAGAAACAAAATGAGGGTTTTGGAGAGGAGAGAGTTGGGGGTATAGGTGAGCCTGGTGGTAGGTACTAAGGAGGCACCTTTTGCATGAAGCATTGGGTGTGGTGCATAAACAATGAATCTTGGAAGACTGAAAATATAAAATAAAATAAAAATGAAACCAGAACACTTCTGCAATTATTGTGCTCTATAAAATGGTGCAACTCCTATGGAAAATAGCACAGTGGTACCTCAAAATAAATTAAATAAAAATTCTGTATGATCTAGCACACCTCAGCATGTGTCCAAAGAATTGAAGGAAGGGTCTCAAAGAGATACCTGCACACCTTGTACACCCACATTTATAGCATCAGTTTTCACAGCCAAATGACCATATATGGATGAAAGGATAAACAAATGTGACATAGTCATTAAACAGAACATTTATTTGCTGTAATGGAAAGAAATCCTGTTACATCGTATCCCATGTATGAAATGTTAGGACTTTATGCTAAGCAAATTAGGCCAGTCACTAAAAGAAAAAATACTGTATAGGTTCTATTTACAAAAGCTACCAAAAATTAGTCATATTCATAGAAAAAAAAAGGTAAAACTGTTGTTTATCAGGTCTGGGGGTAAGAAGAATAGAGGCATGTTGTGAAAGATGGTTTTTTGTTTGTTTGTTTTTTTAAAATGAAAGAGTTCTGGACATCCACTGCACCACAGTGTAGATATACTTAACACTCCCTGACTATCAACTTTAAAATGGTCGTGATACCAAACTTAATGTGTTTTTACCACAGTAAAAAAATGCACTGTTCCAATTATTGCTGATCCAAAAGTAAAAAAGACTTATAGTGACAAAATTAAATAGAAACATTAAGATAAAGAGGAAAAAAATACCGTTTCTTTCATCTGGATTTGATTGATCTTTATCTTGAAGAGTTTGTGTCTGAAATCCTCATTACAAAAAAATTTGTCACCATCTTCCACATCTTTGCCTTTGCGATTTTTGATGAGAACTCTAGCTCTGCCACAAGCTAATGACTGTAGAGTTCTTCTTAGCTCTCTATCCTCTGAAGGAGAAAAAAACATGTTTAGAACTTTTTTAAATCACAGATTTAAACAATTACAACCAATACTTACCTATTCCAGTAGCCACCTTAATTTCTTCTAAGCTGAACTGATCTCGTTCGTTAAACATCAACAGCACCAATGCTTGGAAAAGGGTCACCTGAAGTTCTTTTTTGCCCTGTTAGAAGCAATATTATATTAACTTATAGAAAAAAGCACTGTATTAATGACTCAGGATTTAAGCTGCATAAAATACTCTATTTGACATATTTAAAACAGTAATATAATTTGCAAGATAAATCCTATAAAAATCAAAATAGAGCTAAAAGTAGGTGAATATTACTAGAAAATTATAGAATTCACTATTTCCACAAATAAAACACACTTTCCACCTTAAGAGTCACAACACATTGGATATCAAAAAAGAACAGGAAAATATTTGTCTAATTATCTATTCATCAATAGGTATTTACATTAACATAACTCTAATTAATTTCCCAATTTTGTCTTTCAGTTACAATGCCCTGATAGTAATTATGAAGATTACAAAATTGTACTCTTATTTTAGACCATTCAAAACATTAAATTGAAATCAATTACATAGTCAAACATGAGACTTGAAGCTTTAAACACAAGGGAAAAAAAACCCTTTGACACTGGCCCTGTCAACAACTTTTTGGCTGTGACACCAAAAAATAAATAAGCAAATGGGACTGCATTATAGAAGGTTTTTCCCAGGAAAGAAAATACAAGAAATTTATTCATTGTTCATTTCAACAAAATGAAATGCATCCAACAGGATGGGAGTAAATGTTTGCAAACCACCTATCTGATAAGAGATAACACCCAATGTCTGAGTACATATACTCAACAGGAAACAAACAAACAAACAAAAATCCAAAATAAAAGCCAGTTAAAAACAGGTAAAGGGAAAGCCTGGGTTGATCAAGTCAATCAAGTGCTGCCTTCAGCTCAGGTCATAATGCCAGGGTCCTGGGATCCAGCCTTGCATCAGGTTCCCTGCTTCTCCCCCTCTGTCTGCCACTCCACTTTGCTTGTTCTCTCTCAAATAAATAAATAAAATGTTAAAAAAATAAAAAGGGACCTCAGTAATCATTTTTTTTTTCCAAAGAAGACACACAAATGGCCGAAAACAACATGACAAGGTGTTCAATATCGTTAGTCATTAGAGAAACTAAAAACAAAACCAAAATGGAAGTTTCTCATAAAATTAAAGACAGAACTATCATATAATACAGCAGTTCCAGTTCTGGGTTTCTATTTGAAAGAAAGTAAATCACTGTGTCAAAGAAATATGTGCACACCCCCTCCCATGTTCTTTGCAGCATTATTTACAGTAGCCATGAGACAGAAACAAACCATGTCTATGAAGAGAATAATGGATAAAGAAAATGTGGCAGATTAAATTGATACACGAAAAAGATAGATATATAGAAATATAAATACAGTGTTCGCATATATTAATTACACAGACATAGACAATGGAATACTGATTATCAAAAAAAAAGGGAAGGAAATCCTACATTTCTGATGATGATGATGGACCTGGAGGGCATGAGAGTTAAGTGAAAAAGTAACAGAAAATCAAATACTGTATGATCTCATAATGTTTTCCAGTGTTATTTACCAATATACATTCACATCAATCTCATAGAGCATGGTCAGTGCCCAACTAACATCTCAATGCAAAGCCCCATCTGCCCATAAGTGCCAACAGCTGACGTGTTCAGTTGCCTTAGCTGAGCTGCCTGGGAGAGGTCTGAAAAAACTAACCTGTAAAGTCGGTAAGAGGGAACTTCCTATTCAAATGTGTAGATAACAACTCAAAGACTCAAGGATTCAAGTGAACTTGCCTACCTGCCAAATGATACTAACAAGGAAATAAACTGTCAACCAAGAATGCTACTTCTAAGAAGATTATTCCTTATAAATAAAGATGGCATAGACCTTCCCAAACAAAAACAGATGGAGTTCATCACCACTAGACCTGCTTTATGTGAAATGCTACAGGGCAATGTTGAATCTGAAATAAAACCATGCTAATTAACATCATAAAAAGATATGAATTTATGAAATGCACCTGTAATAGAAAATATTTTGCCAAAGAAAATCTAGTATTTTAATGATGGTGCATAATTTAAAGTTCTAATTTAAGGGGTTGCTGGGGTGGCTCAGTTAGGCAATGTTAAATACAGATATAGCCAACATTTAGTTAGAAGCACCTAACAAGGTAAAGCAAATATACTAACAACTAAGAGGAGAAAATTAAGCAGTGACAAGATAATAGTTAAGGATTTCCATGCACCATTCTCAAAAAAAGACTGCTTGTCCATATACAAAATCAGTTAGGGAATAGATCTGAAAAATACGATAGACTGAAGCACACAAAAACCCTTTTGTAGGACAGATCACATATGCCATATAAATAATTTAAAAATATAGGATGACAGAAATTATATCAAGTCTCTTTTCTGACCACAATTGCATGAAATTAGAAATCAGGACAGAAGAGAAATTCACAAATACACAGAAATTACATAACACAAACCTGAATAACTAATGAATCAAAGAAGATTTTTAAAATATTCTTAATTTCTTGAAAGAAATGATAGTGAAAATAAACATAACAAAATTGATGGGGTATAGCAAAAGCAGCAATTAGAGGGAACATTTTAATGGCAATAAATGTTTACATTAAGAAAGAAGTATTATCTCAAGTTAACCTAATTTTACACCAGAAGGAACTAGAGAAACAAAAACAAAGCCCAAGTTAGCAGGAGGAAGTAACTTACATTAGAGCAGAAACACATGAAAAATAATAGGAAAAAAAAAACAGTAAGAAAACTAAAAGTTGGCCCTTTGAAAAATAGGTTTGACAGACCTTTCCACAGACTACTCAAGAAAAAGGACAAAAATAAAATTAAAATGAAAGACAAGACTGCAACAGAAACTACAGAAATTCAAAGAATCAGAAGAGACTACTATAAACAATTCTACATCAAAACGTTAGATGACCTAGAATATATGAATTTCTAAAAATATACAACTTACCATCACAGAAACATAAAGAAATTAAAAACAAACAAACAAACAAATAAACTTGAACACAGCAATTAGGAGCAAGGAGACCGAACAGGTCATCAAAAACCTTTCCACAAAGAACAACCCAGAACATAGTAACTTCAACTGGGGAAAACCATTTAAAGAAGGATGACAACTCTTCTCAAACCCTTTGAAAGAACTGAAGATGAGGAAACACTACACACCTCACTTTAGTAGGCTAGCATTGTTATCCTTATAATACCAAGTCAGATAAGGACATCACAAGAAAACACCAATAGTCCTTGAATATATGTGCATAAATTCTCAACTAAATACTAGGTAACTGAATTTAACAGAATTTTCAAAAGATTTCCTACAATGCTGAAATGGGATGCATCCCTGCGATATGAATATGAGTCAAGAAATGCAAATCAATGTGCGATATCACATTAACAGAATGAAATATGCAAATCATCTCAAATGATCTCAGCAGTTGCAGAAAAAGCAGTTGGCAGTAGTTAATGTGAATTCATGACAAAAACTCTCAACAAAGTGAGATAGTGAAGGCCTCGAAATAATGAAGGCCACAAATGACAAGCCCACAGCCAACATTCAATTCAACAGCAGATGTTAAAAGATAGTCTTAACTCAATGGTTTCAATGGCAGGCTTATCATATTTTTATTTTCTCCACTTATTTCCCACCAATTTTCTTTTCTTTTGGATTCAAACTCAGATATCTCCATTCCTCCAACATTAAGCCCTCTACTTATCAGTGTCTTCAGTCTTCAGTCTTCAGTCTTCAGTGTTTTCCAATTATCCCCTATCTTCTAATGTTTTCCTGCGGAGTTTAGACTTTGGTCCATTGACAGGAATGGATCCAGCTTTTGTGGAATCTAAATCTTCCACAATTTGTAGACCACCCTCTATGAAAATAGTGAAATTAGAAATATAAAGTAATATGCTAAGTAAGTATGTATAGAAAATGAGAAATTATATTTTTCACTGGAAAATAAGATACTGTAATTATGTTATCAATATTACAACTGATTACAACTTTATAATTTGCAATCACAGCTAACTATTGATTAAATATGTTTTGGAATGTTTTTTAACTGTATTTTTATTGGCGTTCTCCACGTACATATACATCATTACATTTTCAAGAAAGGTGTTTTCCCTTGATAAAATGTCTATACTGCCCAGAGCAATCTATACTTTCAATGCCATCCCCATCAAAATTCCACCAGGATTTTTCAAAATGCTGGGACAAAAAATCCTAAAATTGTACAGAACCAGAAAAGACCCAAATTGCTAAGGAAATGCTGAAAAAGAAAAAAAAACAAAACTGGGCATTACGTTGCCTGATTTCAAGCTTTACTACAAAGCTGTGATCACACAGACAGCATGGTACTGGCACAAAAACAGACACACAGACCAGTGGAACAGAGTAGAGTGCCCAGCTATGGACCCACAACTCTACGGTCAACCAATCTTTGAGAAAGCAGGACAAAATATACAGTGGAAAAAAGAGAGTCTCTTCAATAAATGGTGCTGGAAAATTGGGCAGCTATATGTAGAAGAATGAACTCGACCATTCCCTTACACCATACACAAAGATAAACTCAAAAGGGATAAAAGACCTCAACGTGAGAAAGGAATCTATCAAAATCCTAGAGAAGAACATTAACCTCTTTGACATCAGCCACAGAAACTTCTTTCAAGGTGTGTCTCCAAAGGCAAAGAAAACAGTCAACACAACAAAGAGGCAACCCATGGAATGGGAGAAGATATTCACAAATAACACTACAGACAAAGGGCTGATATCCAGGATCTATAAAGAACTTCTCAAACTCAACACACAGAAAACAGATAATCATATCAAAAGTGGGTAGAAGATATGAACAGACATTTCTTCAATGAAGACATACAAATGGCTATCAGACACATGAAAAATGTTCATCATCACTAGCCATCAGGGAGATTCAAATTAAAACCACATTGAGATACCACCTGACACCAGTTAGAATGGCCAAAATTAGCAAGACAGGAAACAACATGTGTTGGAGAGGATGTGGAGAAAGTGGAACCCTCTTACAGTGTTGGTGGGAATGCAAGTTGGTGCAGCCACTTTGGAGAACAGTGCGGAGATTCCTCAAGAAATTAAAAATAGGACTTCCCTGTCCTATTGGCCCTTATTTATCCCAAAGATACAGATGCAGGGAAAAGAAGGGCCATCTGTACCCCAACATCAATAGCAGCAATGGCCACAATCACCTTTCCAGGGAGAAGGATATATTAATTATTATTCCAGCAAAAACTGCACTGGTTTCCTTTTATCCCAACCCATGCTCATTTTGGGATAAAACTTTGAAAAAAGTACTAGGGTGTGTGCATGAATGTGGAACCCAGGAACTATGAATCTGAGAACTTATATATACAACGTTCTTTACCCTACATCAAGACAGGAAAAGAAACAAATTACTTCCCAATGAACATTACTTTTCCTTGATAATTGTATTTGGGAGAAGAGTAAGAATCAGAAACCTTAACAATTTTGAACATCATGGTATTCCCAGGCTAAACCCCTGCTTCTGAAACGTGAAACATGAATCTACAGATCTACAGAAGCAATACATTACTATGTAATCCAGCAAGCAATACATTACTATGTAATCCAGCATCTTTTAAGTTTCAATCCTTGTTCTTTGATCTTTTCTTAGTGAAATGTATTCAAAAAGGTCTAACCATGCAGAAAATTATCTATATTTTCTCTATAGTAAATTAATTTCATCTTTTATAAGGCAACTCTTCTAACATACTCTGAATATCTGCTCACTAAGGATTTCCTTCAACTCTTCCCCAAGTTGATGTCAATTTTTGTATTGTGACATCCTATAGTTTACTCATTTTGATGCAGCACATTTCCTAAAGTTTCCAGAAAGACAATAAATGGTAATTATATTTGTGTGACTTTGTGCATCCTATGTGACAATTTCATGTATATACTGAATAGTTATTTTGTTAGCATATAAATTGCACCTGGAAATCATTTTCTCTGAGACAGCAGAAGACACTTGTCTCCTGTCACATACCTATGAGTTTCAGTTTCTCATTCTCTCAGGGCTTTCAATTTTTTTTGCTTCTCTTCCTTACCTAAGATTCCATCATGATAAACTTTGATGGGATCTATTTTATATTTTTCAATTAAATTCTCACAGGAAGTCTTTTGCAAGGTATAAATTCACATTCAATTCTGAACATTTTTATCAAACTATTTCTCTGATAAATCTTTATTTCAAACACTTCATTTTCTCTATTCTTGTTTTCTCCTATCAAATGCCCCTTGGTCAGAGTTTCTAACTTCACATCTTTTAATCCTATTTAAAAAGAAAAGCAAGCTCTTTAATATGCATAACTTGATTTCATCTTATAAAACCAGATCAAAATGTTGTAAAAAAGCAGATTGAGAAAAGTTCCAGAAAAAAAGTCATTGAAAACTAACAATAATGTACTGTAATGAAAATTTCCTTAGGAAATTTCTATAGGAAATGAATGTTATTTATAATATTACAAGAAGCATGGAAAATAGGCTCTAGAACTTCTAGTATCCTGTTGCTTTTAGAATCTTATTATACATTACTCATATTCTTTTTTTTTTCAGTTGAACTTAGAAGAACATTAAAGGTTTACTCCCTAATATAGCTCTCAAATTTGACTAAGATTACATAAACATACAAAGTAATTAAGAGGAGCTGATTTTTTTTTACATCATTAGAATATGATGAAAAGTGTTTCACAATGATGAAAGGTATTTCCCTAGTAAAGACTCCATTATGTGTAATTTGCTATATAAGGAAATATATATATGTACATTTTTACTGGGAGAAAAGTAACTCTTCTGAAAATATAATGTATTTGCAAAATTTTGAAGTAAATATACATGTGGAATTCAGGTGGAACACAGGATTTTTATGGCCTTGAAACTATTCAGTATAATACATGTCATAATACCTTGTCCAAACCCTTAAAGTGCAACACAGCAACCTTGAGCACTAATATAATGTATGGATTTGGGAAGATAATGGTGTGTCAATGGAGTACTACCAACTGTAATAAATGTACCATTTTGATGGGTGCTGTAGATCATGGGAGACCGTAATTTCTGTTCAGTTTTGCTATGAATCTTACACTACCTGATAAAATCAATATGTGTACATTTTTATTCAGAATTGTTTTAATGAAAGGAAGACCTGTTTTGAAAATATGTTGCTTTCTCAAAAATTTAAATCAAAAACATACAAGCCCCAGCAGCAAGAAGACTATTCCTGTCCAACTCAATCTGGTATTAGCAGCATATAAAATACTCTGGAAAATATTACATCTTTATTGATTCCCTTTCTAAACATCCTACAAACATTACTATTCACTATTAGTTAGTTTTTATTTTACCTATGTGATGAAATTTGATATATTAAAAAGGAGGACTCCTGGGTGGGTTAGTCACTTAAGGATTTGTCTTTGGCTCAAGCCATGATCCCAGAGTACTGGATCAAGTCCCATATCGGGATCTTTGCACAGCAGGTTTCTGCTTCTCCCTCTACCTCTGCTCTCCCTGCTTGTGCTCTCTCTCAAATAAATAAGTAAAATCTTAAAAAATATTAAGAAGAATCACAAGAGAGAGGAATTAAAAATTATATCTCCTATATTAATTTGTATGCTCATAATGAATCCACAGGGGCATAAAAATAAGTGTGACATGAACATTAGCGATCTCCAAAATTAGTAAAATTGGAAAAATTAGTAAAACTAAGTGTTGTATGTTTGCATCAACCCAGAAAACAACATGGCTGGATACAAAGTTCTTTATTCATTTTAGCCTTCTGAAGTGAAAGGAGTATGATTAAATTTGTCATTTTTAATCATATCTCTGTACTGACATGTTCTCACAGGCATAAACTGGGTTTTTCTTCCATGTAAGCACCAAGCATAACAATAGATTCCTACATATACATGAAAAAATTAGTTGTGATTATCCATCCTTCAATAATATTAAATATTTAGATATAACCTTAGCATTTACATCATCTGGATCCAACGTGACCTTCAGAGATCAAGAGAATCTCACATTACCCTGAGAAATTTAAGAATCTGACTGCCGTCACTCCTGAAATGTAAACTTCCCCTCCACCCCATGCTCAGGTCAAATATGAGTTATTATCCTCCTGTCAGGCCTTCCCTAAACTGGCAGGGGCAGAATTAAAAACAAAGCCTGTCTTCTCATCCCTTAATACTTTGATCACTAAGCCACTCAATTCATACACTTAAGGAATGGGTTTAGTCTCTTTTTTAAAGGCTGAGAGGAATAAGTTGGACATACTTATCTATGGATTGTCAATGCCTATGACTTCAATGAAAAGACAAAAAGTGTCATAAGGAAAGTGCTTTGGTGGATAGATATATGACTTCTTTAACAACTTACCACAAAGAGTAGCTTAAAGTGACCTAAATGTATATTCTTTCACAGTTCTGAAGGTGAAAAATTCACATGAGTATCACCGGACAAGAATCAAGGTGTGGGAAGGCTGTACTGTCTTCAGAGAGTTTACACTATCTTCTAGCCTCCAGTTCCATCTTCACATCCACTCTCTGTTCTCCTTCTCTCTCTCCCTCTCCCTCTGTGTGTGTGTGTTTGGCAGTGGGGGATAAGGGGATGAAGGAGGTATTGTGTGTGGGGGGGGGCCAGTTATGTGTGTAAGCTTCCTGAGCCTCTTGATAATGAGAGTTCATATGGCATTTAACCATATGATCACCTGGTCAGATCACTTGATAATGAGAGTTCATATGGCATTTAACCATATGATCACCTGGTCAGATCACCAGGATGACTTCCTTCATCTAAAGATCTCTCATAACATCTGCAAAGATGATTTTCATACAAAGAAACATTATAGTTCCAGAGAAGAGGAAAACTGATTATCTTGGGGGCCAAAATTTCAACATACCACCCAGGACTGGAGTTAAAAGTACTGGATAAGAAGACAGAGTTGGTCGACTCCTTTGCCATCATTTCAGAAGTTCAGACAATGAATCGCACTGGACACACGAGCAGTTCATTGCCTATTTTGTACGAAATAGTTTCCTAAGTCCTAGTCATCAAGAAGTGATTTCTGGGAGCTCAATATACATTTTACCTCTTCACTTCATTTATGTCACTGCATCAGGTATGTTAA
This sequence comes from Meles meles, assembly GCF_922984935.1. Classification (NCBI taxonomy): domain Eukaryota; kingdom Metazoa; phylum Chordata; class Mammalia; order Carnivora; family Mustelidae; genus Meles; species Meles meles. Next base: position 9,629,405 of record NC_060088.1, on the reverse strand, counting down.
TGTATTACTCTATTCCACACAATCCGAGGAGCATTGGTGCTGGTCTTTTTTTTTTCTTTAATCTTGAGAGATATTTTCAATAAACACTTTATGCAACTATTTCATGACTCAATTTCACACTGTGGTGATTACACTCAGTGCACAATTCTATCAGTCTTGTAAGGCCAGACTGATAAATGGCCAGGGCTCTAATGATGACTGATGATATTTTGAGACATCAGAGAGCAAAGGCTCACAGAGATCCAAATGTGGACAAATTGCACGTAATGTTTTAAAAATTGATTTATACAAAAATGACTCATAGGTCAACATATTCAAAATTCAAATACTCCATCAAGTGTTTTGATGAGTTTTACATAATAAAGTATATATTAAAAAGAATTATTTATCAAGGTAAAATTTTTATAATTTAAAAGTAAACACTACTGTTCAAAATTATTTGCTTGCCTTTTTAAATTCAGCTTTAAGAACACAGTGTCCAAGAGTTGACTGCCACTGAAGCTTCCTGCCACTGTGTTTGCTTAAGTAGAAATTTTTGAAATTTTCCTGAAGTTTTTCCATCTGGAGGAAAGAAGTAAAGAAATATTATAGATAAGCTATATGCAAGTAAAGTCACAGTTGTAGCCCTAGACTGTTATATTTACAATAATATACCACCACACACAGGACTATGTAAGGGACTTCTGTAGGGAAAAGACCAGGTGAGAAAAATGGAGTCCTGACCCCACAAGATCAACAAATGCAAAAGACCTCAAGGCACATAATTGTAAAACTGATGAATCATAACTTTAGACAAGAGATTCTGAGGGCAGCTAGCGGGGTGAAGGAAGGACCAACAGAATAATATCAGACCTGTACTGTCCACAGAATCCTAAAAAGCCAGGAAGTGCTGACAAGAAATATTCAGGGCACTAAATGAGAAAAACATGCAGCTAAGAATACCTTTCCCTAAGGATGACATTCAAAATGGATGGAGAGATAAAGAGCTTCCAGGACTGGCAAGGTTTAAAAGAGTATGTGACCAAGCAGAACCCAATCGATACCAAAAGACTGACATTATTCCCTGCATATTCTCAGATCAACATGCTTTGAAAATGGAGCTCAATCACAAGGAAAAGTTCAGAAGGAACTCAAACACCTGGAAGCTAAAGACCACCTTTCTTAAGAATGCTTGGATCAACCAGGAGATCAAAGAAGAACTTAAAAAATTCATGGAAACCAATGAGACTCAAGACACTTCGGTCCAAAACCTATGGGATACAGCAAAGGCGGTTCTAAGGGGGAAATACATAGCCATCCAAGCCACCCTCAAAAACATTGAAAAATCCAGAATACACCAGCTGTCTCTACACCTTAAAGAACTGGAGAATCAACAACAAATCAAACCAACTCCACATGCAAGAAGGGAAATAATCAAGATTAGAGCAGAGATCAATGAGGTAGACACCAGAGATACAGGAGAACATATCAATGAAACTAGAAGCTGGTTTTTTGAAAGAATCAATAAGATCGATAAACCATTGGCCACACTAATCCAAAAGAAAAGAGAGAAAGCCCAAATTAATAAAATTATGAATGAAAAGGGAGAGATCACAACTAACACCAAGGAAATAGAGACAATCATCAGGATTATTACCAACAGTTATATGCCAATAAGCTAAGCAACTTAGATGAAATGGATGCATTCCTGGAAAGCTACAAACTCCCAAAATTGAACCAGGAAGAAATTGACAACCTGAATAGACCGATATCTAGTAATGAGATTGAAGCAGTGATCAAAAACCTCCCAAAAAACAAGAGCCCAGGACCTGACGGTTCCCCTGGGGAACTCTACCAAACTTTCAAAGAAGAAATAACACCAATTCTCCTGAAGCTGTTCCAAAAAATTGAAGCAGAAGGAAAACTTCCAGACTCTTTTTATGAAGCCAGCATTACCCTGATCCCCAAACCAGGCAAAGACCCTACCAAAAAGGAGAATTTCAGACCAATATCACTGATGAATATGGATGCAAAGATTCTCAACAAGATCCTAACAAACAGGATCCAGCAGCACATGAAAAAGATTATACACTATGACCAGGTGGGATTCATCCCTGGGTTGCAAGGTTGGTTCAACATTCGCAAATCAATCAATGTGATAAAAAAAAATCAATAAGAGAAGAGAGAAGAACCACATGGTCCTCTCAATTGATGCAGAAAAAGCATTTGACAAAATCCAGCATCCGTTCCTGATGAAAACGCTTCAAAGTATAGGGATAGAGGGAACATTCTTGAACTTCATAAAATCTATCTATGAAAGACCCACAGCAAATATCATCCTCAATGGGAAAAAGCTTGCAGCCTTCCCGTTGAGATCAGGAACACGACAAGGATGCCCACTCTCACCACTCTTGTTCAACATAGTATTAGAAGTTCTAGCAACGGCAATCAGACAACAAAGAGAAATCAAAGGTATCCAAATTGGCAAGGAAGAAGTCAAACTCTCTCTCTTCGCAGATGACATGATTCTTTATATGGAAAACCCCAAAGACTCCACCCCCAAACTACTAGAACTCATACAGCAATTCAGTAACGTGGCAGGATACAAAGTCAATGTACAGAAATCAGTGGCTTTCTTATACACCAACAATGAAAATACAGAAAGGGAAATTAGAGAATCGATTCCATTCACTATAGCACCAAGAACCATAAGATACCTGGGAATAAACCTAACCAAAGAAGTAAAGGACCTGTACTCGAGGAACTACAGAACACTCATGAAAGAAATTGAAGAAGACACAAAAAGATGGAAGACTGTTCCATGCTCTTGGATTGGAAGAATAAACATTGTTAAAATGTCTATACTGCCTAGAGCAATCTATACTTTTAATGCCATTCCGATCCAAATTCCACCGATATTTTTCAAAGAGCTGGAGCAAATAATCCTAAAATTTGTATGGAGCCAGAAGAGACCCCGAATTGCTAAGGAAATGTTGAAAAACAAAAACAAAACTGGCGGCATCACGTTACCCGATTTCAAGCTTTACTACAAAGCTGTGATCACCAAGACAGCGTGGTACTGGCATAAAAACAGACACATAGACCAGTGGAACAGAGTGGAGAGCCCAGATATGGACCCTCAACTCTATGGTCAAATAATCTTCGACAAAACAGGGAAAAATATTCAATGGAAAAAAGACAGTCTCTTCAATAAATGGTGCTGGGAAAACTGGACAGCGATATGTAGAATGAAACTCGACCATTCTCTTACACCGTACACAAAGATAAACTCGAAATGGATAAAAGACCTCAACGTGAGACAGGAATCCATCAGAATCCTAGAGGAGAACATAGGCAGTAACCTCTTCGATATCAGCCACAGCAACTTCTTTCAAGATATGTCGCCGAAGGCAAAGGGAACAGAAGCGAAAATGAACTTTTGGGACTTTATCAAGATCAGAAGCTTCTGCACAGCAAAGGAAACAGTCAACAAAACAAAAAGGCAACCCACGGAATGGGAGAAGATATTTGCAAATGACAGTACAGTCAAAGGTTGATATCCAGGATCTATAAAGAACTCCTCAAACTCAACACACAGAAAACAGATAATCATATCAAAAAATCGGCAGAAGATATGAACAGACACTTCTTCAACGAAGACATACAAATGGCTATCAGACACATGAAAAAATGTTCATCATCACTAGCCATCAGGGCGTTTCCAATTAAAACAACATTGAGATATCACCTTACACCAGTTAGAATGGTCAAAATAAGCAAGACAGGAAACAACATGTGTTGGAGAGGTTGTGGAGAAAGGGGAACCCTCTTAAACTGTTGGTGGGAATGCAAGTTGGTGCAGCCACTTTGGAGAACAGTGTGGAGATTCCTGAAGAAATTAAAAATAGAGCTTCCCTATGACCCTGCAATTGCACTGCTGGGTATTTACCCTAAAGAAACAGATGTAGTGAAAAGAAGAGCCATCTGTACCCCAATGTTTATTGCAGCATTGGCCATGGTCACCAAACTGTGGAAAGGACCAAGATGCCCTTCAATGGACGAATGGATAAGGAAGATGTGGTCCATATACATGATGGAGTGTTATGCCTCCATCAGAGAGGATGAATACCCAACTTTTGTAGCAACATGGACGGGACTGGAAGAGATTATGCTGAGTGAAATAAGTCAAGCAGAGAGAGTCAAGTATCATATGGTTTCACTTATTTGTGGAGAATAACAAAGAACATGGAGGACGTAGGGAGATTGAGAGGAGAAGGGAGTTGAGGGAAATTGGAAGGGGAGATGAACCATGAGAGACTATGGACTCTGGAAAAACAACCTGCTGGTTTCGAAGGGGTGGGTGGTGGGAGGTTGGGGAACCAGGTGGAGCGTAATAGAGAGGGCACGTATTGCATGGAGCACTGGGTGTGGTGCAAAAACAATGAGTACTGTTATGCTGAAAATAAATAAGTTAATTAAAAAAAAAGAGTATGTGACCACCAAGACAGCACTACAGGAAATATAAAGGTGGGGGGCAGGGGGGGTGGTCATCTCCTATAAAGTAAGAAAGAACTGAAGAGTGACACAGAACAGAAATTTAGAGACAATCTACAGAAACAAGGACTTCACAGGTAATATAATGTCAATAAAAACATATCTTTCAATTATCACTCTCAACGTGAACAGCCTGAACACTCCCATAAAACGGCATAGGGTAGCAGATTGGATAAAATGGCAGGACTCACCCACATGCTGTCCAATAGAGACCCATTTGGAAACTAGGGATACATCCAGACTGAAAATGAAGGGATGGAGGAGAATCTTTCATGCCAACAGGCCTCAAAAGAGAGCTGGGGTAGCAATTCTCATATCAGCTAAATTAGATTTTAAACTATAGACTGTAGTCAGAGATACAGAAGGACACTACATCATTCTGAAAGTCTATCCACCAATTGTAAATATTTATTCCTCCAGTATGGGAGGGGTCAACTACATAAGCCAACTGTTCATCAAATAAAGGATCACACTACTATGAATACATTAATTATAGGGGCTCTTAACATGCCACTGTCAGTAACAGACATATCATCCAAGCAGAAAATCAATAAAGGATCAAGAGCTTTGAATGACACATTGGACCAGATGGACCTCATAGATATATACAGAACATTACACCCTAATGCAACAGAATAATCATTCCTCTCAGGCACACATGGAACGTTCTCCAGAACAGACCACATACTGGGTCACACAAGGGTAAACTGATAACAAAAGACTGACATTATTCCCTGTATATTCTCAGACCACAGTGCTTTGAAACTGAACTCAACCACAAGAAACAGTTTGGAAGGAATTCACACATTTGGAAGCTAAAGAGCACCCTGCTTAAGAATGTTTAAATCAACCAGGAAATCAAAGTAGAACTTAAACAATTCATGGAGACCAATGAGAATGAGGATACACTGGCGGCAAAACCTATGGAATATGGCAAAGGTGGTCCTAAGCTATCCTAGCTTCACTCAAAAAACAAACAAACAAAAAAACCATCCTGAATACAGCAGCTCCCTTTCCACCTTAAATAATTGGAAAATGAAAAACAAATTAAACCAACCCCACGCACAAGAAGGGAGATAATCAAGATTAGAGCAGAGATCAATGACCAAAGACACAGACGAAGATAACAGAAGGGTTGCCTGCACCCCAATGTTCATAACAGCAATGGTCACAGTCACCAAACTGTGGAAAGCACCAAGCTGCAGTTCAATAGATGAATGGATAAAGAAGAGATGGTCTATATATACAATGAAATACTACTGCTACATCAGAAAGATGAATCCTCAACTTTTGTATCAACATGGATGGGACTGGAGGAGATTATACTGAGTGAAATAAGTCCAACAAAGAGAGTGAGTCAATTAAGATATGGTTCACTTACTTGTGGAGCATAAGAAATAAGATGGAGGACATTGGGATTTGGAGACGAGAAGTGAGTTGTGGGAAACTGAAGTGGGAAATGAACCATGAGAGACTCTGGTCTCTGAGAATCAGACTGAGGGTTTTGGAGGGGAGGTGTTTGGGGAGCTGGGTGAGCTTTGATAGCTGGTATTAAGGAGGGCACTTAATGCACTGAGCACTTGGTGTACTGCATAAATAATGAATCTTGGAATATTGAAAAATATTAAGTAAAAAAAAAAAGAAAAATGGAGTTCTGAAACAAGAAAAGTGTATTTCTTCTTCTAGTTCAATACAGTATGTTCAATAATTTACATGTGCTCCTGAGGAAACCCACCAACATGGCAATATAATTACAAAAATTAAATACATGCAGAAAGAGAGTAAAGATAATAGCAATCAAGTTGCCAGTATTAGTAAAAGGAACAACAAAGAGACAATGGGTAATTGACTTAGCAGAGAAGAGAAAGCTAAAACCAAAGCTGCAAGCTGAAAATGGGTGGCACCTGGAGGCAAGTTTCCATGCTTACTAAGTGCAACAATGAGTAAAACAATGTGTTGATTTTCCATCATATGTTTATGTGATACATGAAGAAATAATTTGTATTAAAACACCGTAATGTGTTGATTTTCCATCATATGTTTATGTGATACATGAAGAAATAATTTGTATTAAAACACTGTAAGAAAAATATATGACAATACCAGTAAATGTACAGCCTAAAACAAAGGAAGCCAGGCTGGTATATTTAAAATCTACATCTGACTACATAATAAGAAATTTAAATAACTAAATTACTTGAACACTGAACTAAATTACTTGAACACTGAACTTTTTAAACTGGTTGCCCTCCATTCTAAAACCTGAATAACTACCTTTCAAAATGGAAAACATTAAGGTGACATTTACATTAGCATAAAGCATGGCATAAAATCTTAAAAGGTCACATTAAAACCAATCTGCTAGGGAAGCCTGGGTGGCTCAGTGGGTTAAAGCCTCTGCCTTTGGCTCAGGTCATGATCCCAGGGTCCTGGGATCAAGTCCCGCATCGGGCTCTCTGCTCAACAGGGACCCTGCTTCCTCCTCTCTCTCTGCCTGCTTCTCTGCCTACTTGTGATCTCTGTCATATAAATAAATAAAATCTTTAAAAAAAACCCACAATCTGCTATAGCATATATTATAGTCTTAAAACAGTGAATTTCTTACCTCTGGGGGTAACTGGATCTCCTTAGGGATATAGGCTGGCCAAAAACTCGTTGTCAGAATATTCACAGTTAATTCAATGTTTCCGGGTATATTCTGATTCTGCATATACTGCAAAATATAAGGATGCAATGAAATAATAAGAATTTTAAAATATTTACATGGTTATAAATCGATAATAGAAATTCATTACTAAAAATAACCTTAATGATAAATTTCTCATTGAAATTAATAACCTGCTTTGAAAATGAAATGGACATTAGTATTCTAATAAAATGCTCTTAAGAGCATTTTGAGCATTAAGAACTGGTTGCCTAAACTAAAGTGAGAAGTAACTTTCCATTGTATTTTTAAAATAATCAATCTTACATCAAAAAAGATCTGAGGCACGTTATGAAAATGATACACACACACTGCCAAAAAAAACTTAAACTAATATATGAAAGTAATGGAAAGCCAAGTATGAGTAGGAAATAAATTAAAAATAGTTATTCGAAATATGTTATGTAGTTCTTTAAATATGCAGTGGAAAGTTTAAGTGTCACTGAATTTCCCTTCAAAAAACACAAAGTTGGAGTCATAGTTTAAAAGTAATTTGCTTTACCAGTTTGCCTCCCTCTCTATTTTTATCTTATTTTTCCTTCCCTTCCCATATGTCCATTTATTTTGTTTCTTAAATTACACGTATGAGTGAAACCACCAGCAACAGTTTAGGGAACAAACTGAGTGTTGCTGGAGAGGATGGGGTGAGGGGATGGGTTAACTGGGTGATGGACTTCAAGGAGGGCACAGGATATAACAGGTGTTACAGGCAACTGATGAACTACTGAACACTACCCCTGAAATTGATAATACAGCATTTAAAAAAATGAATTTAAATAAAAAATTTTAAAAATAAATGATTTAATATGACTCTTAAGTATTAATCTTAAAAGAACAAAACCATTTAAACACTTTACATTAAAAACAAAACTCTTTTAGATGAAAAATACCTGTTTTAACTGAATCATGATATCTTTGGAAAGCTCCATGTCTTTAAACATTCCTTGAAGTTTATTAGTAAAAGCAGTTCCACATTCTGTAAAATATTTTAAAACAACCAATTATCAGTACATCAGAGAATATCATAGGCAGGGAACTCTGGGAGTCCATTTCTCTGAAATAAACACTGAGAAATATGTGTCAGAATCTTGAGATTCTGAGAGACAAAATTCTGAGAGACAGACAAAAGTTTTTATTAATCAAGTGGAAACGTAATTGGTATAAAGGTAACATGAATATAAATATGCGGTATTTTTACCTCACTCTAATTCTACCCACTTTCCTGTGCAAGTGGATATTGTTTCTGAATGATAGTTTAGGCTCCCAATGTGAATACTCAGTTCCCAAGAAACTGTGTTTATCTGGACTGAATTCAGGTCTTCCAGAGTAACTGACTCAATGCAGACCATCTACACAAAGTTCCCCCAAACATTCAAAGACAAATAAGTAAGCTTTTCATGGCTAAAATACAAGTAACAATTGCATGGGGTGGGGGGAAACAGTCAACCGACTGGGAGGAGAAGCCACAAGGTACAACTTTCAGGAATAAGACGTTTGAAAAGCACAGGCAAAGTAGGGAATCTATTAAGCCCATTAGGGCAATTTGTAGGCCCAAATCAGGAAGCATTTTAGAAAAAATGTGTCAAAAGTTCTCTCCTATTTAAATTTAGGCTCAGTGAAAACAAGAAGGAAAGATCAGTAAGACAAAATTGTACATCCCTCAGAGTACAAAAAAGATGAACCAACACAGAACCAATTTGAAAAGATCAAAAGTTTTGTTTTTCTTTATTTTCTTCTCTCTCTCTCTCCATCTCTGTGTGTGTGTGTGTGTGTGTGTGTGTGTGTGTGTTTCTCACTCCAAGAGTTATAGAAATTCCACCAGGCACTAGTGCTACTGAGGGATTGCAAAGGAGACTTTATTACTGCACACAAGGGGAAATACATTCTGAAAGAATAGTTGGAAAAAAGTCCCTAAACAAGTGAATAACTTCAGCTCACAAGCAACAACAACAAATGCTAGACAGAGAATATCTGCTTTCCAGAGTTGTCTTATATTAATAAAAATGGAAAATGGCTAGCGTAAGCCTAAGCTAAATGTACAAAGACTTTAGAGATCACACATTAAAAAAAAATGTTTTTAATAAAAGAGGAAGAATGGCCAGTTTTTAACAAAAGCTACAAGACATACAAAAAAATATAGAGATATGGCAATTCATAAGAAAAAGAGAAATTAACAGAGACTGCCTGAGAGGGAGCATAGACGTCAGACATACAAAAAATTACTTTAAATCAACTATCTTATATATGTTCGTGGAAACAGGTCAAATAAAATTATCCAATCTGAAGAGAAGGAAGAAAAACAATAAAGAAAAATAAGCAGAAACTACATATATTGGCACAGGGGCAACCATGCCAACATACCGTTCCTAAATTTCTAAGACAGTAGAAAAAAATAAAATGGGAAAAATAACATTTGGTGCGTATATTAGATTAGAGACAATAATCTACACATTCAAGAAGTTCAATGAATTCCAAGCAGATTACATTCAAACAGTTCTATACCAGGACATATTATAATAAAACAGTCTAAATACAAAGATAAAGTTAGAATACTGAAAAGACCTAGATACAAGTGATATGTCCATAAAAGAGACTCTCAGGATCCAAGAAAGGTGGAGGGGAAGTAGGATGAGGCACCATTTCAACCTGTACCCTAAAGTGAGCTGATTACCTACCAAAGAACTCCACCACCCATGAAATCAGCCTGAGATCAGAATTATACATGTCTGGATCTCTACAGGAGCAGAAGACCCCAGTGGCAGGTAAAGCAGACTGGGAACGTCCGACTGATATCAGAAGATAAACAAAAGGGGGAGAGAGCCACCAGAGGTGACCGATTGGAAAGTAATACCCCAATACGAGAGTGCCCTGCATCTGGGGACCAGCATTAACTTGGATTCTGGTTGAAAGCACTCAAAAACAAAGAGCAAAGGATCGTGGGGGGTGGGGGGGGGGTGTAAATAGTGGGAATCTGGGCTGTTAGGGTCAGAGACCTAAGTCCCCGGACCCAGGACAGCCTCCCCTAGCCCTGAGCCAGAGAGTGCGGCTGAGAAATCAGGTCTGCATCTCTGAGCCGCGAGTGCACCTGACCCGCCAGCTCGCCCAAGAACAAGTGGGGTCTGGCTCCCGTGAGGGACTGGGAACCTGGCCAGACGGCGATCCTGAAATGCGCGGGTCCCACACCCTCCCTTGGGAGAGTTGCTCATAGGTGCTAGCCTGGAGCTCTGGCATCCGGAAAAACCAGACATTCCCAGCCCGGGACAGCGGGAAAATCTCATTGTGCGATCTCTGCTTGGAACCTCTCTGGCGGTCTGGAGCTGCCTAACAGCCACCGCTGCCCTGGTTTGGGGTACAACGGGGAGCTCCTGCATCCCCAGGGACAGTGACTCAGAACCAACTCTGCCAGCAGCTCTTACAGAACATTCTGAGGCTTCTCTCTGAGAGGGAAGTCGGGGTGCAGTTTGCTCTCCTCTAAACCTCCAAAAACCATCAAAAGCTGTCAAGGCGAGAGAAAGCAGATGAAAGAACATAAAAACCCCCAGGGAACAAAATCCTGAAAAAAAAAAAAACAGTTTCCTAAGAGCCCACCCCCTTGAGGGGAGCAGGAGGACCTAACTCAGGGAACATCATTGTCTGAAAACCCACGTGGCAGGCCCCTCCCCCAGAAAACCAACCAGGAAGGAAGAAGAAAAAAAAAAAAAAGACTATAAGAGAACAACCACCACTACTTCATAAATACAACTTTTATTTTTAACTCTTTACCAATATTCTGGTTCTTTTTTTTTTATACATACAGATAATTTTTTAACCTATTTACCATCACACTGACATGTCCAGTACATCAAATTCTTTAATAACCTTCTAACCTGAACGTTTTGATACATACACCTGTGTTTTTCTTTTCCTTCTATTTTTTTAATTCTTTGTTAATTTTAACTTAGTTTAGTTTATTCTTTTTTAATTTTTATTTTCTACTATACATATAGAGTTAAACTTCAAGGAAATCCCCTTTCCCCAATCAATCCTACCCCTATAGGCAAACCAGTTTCTAATCCCCTTGTAACTTAGGAAAGTTGAGTCCCTGAACAAAAACATCAAGATACATTCAGGAAGAATCAAATTAAACTTCCTCACCCACACTGAGAATTTATAACCACTCTCCCAATTTTTCCTTCTGTCAGTGTTTCTGTGAAATTGTGCTTGTCCTGATAATATATAAATCTTATACTTGGGGTTATTTCTGAGGAAGTTCTTGCCTCTTTTTTGCTTATATATGTATTTCTTTCTCTTGTCATAAACTTTTTTCAGTCTTTTTGTTTGTCTGTTTTTGTTTGTATACTTCACAAATCTTACCTTATGGCCCATTTGGGCTGAGCCTTCTCTTTTATCTTCCCTTTTTTTCCTATCTCTCTCTCTCTCTCTCTTTTTTTTTTCCTTTTCCTTTTTTTTCTTTCTTCTTCTCTACTTCTTTTTCTTTTCTTTTTTCTCTCATTTGGGTGGGGAATCCTGATTTCACAAAGCGTTCCAGGGTGCACATTGACTGCACCACAATCAATAAGTCCAGCTGCATCTGTTCAGTCATCTCTTACCAAAATGACTAGGAGGAGGAATATCCAACAGAAGAAAAATACAGGGATGGACTTTCTGCAACAGAGCTAATGGCTATCGACATAGACAATATGTCAGAAAAGGAATTCAGACTAACAATTATCCAGGCAATAGCTAGGTTGGAGAAAGCCATGGATGACCAAACAGAATTGATTAGGGCAGAACTGAAAGCCACCAGGGATGATGTTCACAATGTTAGGGCAGAACAGAAAGCCACCAGGGATGATGTTCAAAATGCTCTCAATGAGTTCCAATCTAATCTAAATTCTCTAAAAGCTAGGGTAACTGAGACAGAAGATAGAATTAGTGATCTGGAGGACAAACAGATAGAGAGAAAGGATCAGGAGGAAGCCTGGAACAAACAGCTCAGAAGCCACGAAAACAGAATCAGGGAAATAAACGATGCCATGAAACATTCCAACGTCAGAATGATTGGAATCCCTGAAGGGGAGGAAAAAGAAAGAAGTCTAGAAGATATAGAGGAAGAAGTTGTCTATGAAAATTTTCCCAATCTCACGAATGGAAACAACGATCATGTACTAGAGGCAGAGAGATTTCCTCCCAAGATGTTAGATTCTCGAAAGTCCTCAGGACACCTTATAGTTAGAATGAGGAATTGTGTTTCAAGAGAGACCCTCTTAAAAGCAGCTAGGACAAAGAAGCTCCTTACATACAGAGGAAAGCCCATTAGAATAATGTCAGACCTTTCCACAGAGACCTGGCAAGCCAGGAAGGGCTGGCAAAATATATTCAGAGTACTAAAGGAGAAGAACATGCAACCAAGAATACTATATCCAGCAAGACTGACATTTAAAATGGATGGAGAGATAAAGAGTTTCCAAGACTGGCAAGGCTTAAAAGACTATGCAACCACCAAGCCGACACTGCAGGAAATATTAAGGGGGGTCCTATAAAAGAGAAAAAATCCTAAGAATATCATTGAACAGAAATATAGAAACAATCTACAGACAGAAAGACTTCAAAGGCAACACAATGTCAATAAAAACCTATCTCTCAATAATCACTCTCAATGTGAATGGGCTAAATGCGCCCATAAAACGACACAGGATTGCAGATTGGATAAAATGACAGGACCCATCCATATGTTGTCTACAAGTGACCCATTCTGAACCTAAGGATACATCCAGACTGAAAGTGAAGGGATGGAGAAGCATCTTTCATGCCAATGGGCCTCAAAAGAAGGCCGGAGTAGCGATTCTCATATCAGATAAATTAGATTTTAAACTAAAGACTTAGTCAGAGATACAGAAGGACACTACATCATTCTGAAAGGGACTATCCGCCAAGATGATCTAACAATTGTGAATATCTATGCCCCCAATATGGGAGCACAGAATTACATAAGAAAACTATTAATCAAGATAAAGAGTCATATTGATATTAATACAATAATAGTAGGAGATCTTAATACACCTCTCTCAGAAATAGATCATCGAAGCAGAAAATTAATAAAGAAATAAGAGCATTGAATGAAACATTGGACCTGATAGACCTCATAGACATATACAGAACATTCCACCCTAAAACAACAGAATACTCATTCTTCTCAAGTGCACATGGAACCTTACCCAGAAGAGACCACATACTGGGTCACAAAGCAGGACTCAACCGATACCAAAAGACTGACATTATTCCCTGAATATTCTCCGATCACAATGCTTTGAAACTGGAACTCAATCACAAAGAAAAGTTCAGAAGGAAGTCTAACACCTGGAAACTAAAGACCACCTTGCTTAAGAATGCTTGGCTCAACCAGGAGATCAAAGATGAACTTAAACAATTCATGGAAACCAATGAGAATGAAGACACTTCGGTCCAAAACCTATGGAATATAGCAAAGGTGCTTCTAAGGGGGAAATACATAGTCATCCAAGCCTCCCTCAAAAAAATTGAAAAATCCAGAATACACCAGCTGTCTCTGCATCTTAAAGAACTGGAGAATCAACAACAAATCAAACCAACTCCACATGCATGAAGGGAAATAATCAAGATTAGAGCAGAGATCAATGAGGTAGACACTAGAGATACAGGAGAACGTATCAATGAAACTAGAAGCTGGTTTTTTGAAAGAATCAATAAGATCGATAAACCATTGGCCACACTAATCCAAAAGAAAAGAGAGAAAGCCCAAATTAATAAAATTATGAATGAAAAGGGAGAGATCACAACTAACACCAAGGAAATAGAAACAATCATCAGAAATTATTACCAACAGCTATATGCCAATAAGCTAAGCAACCTAGAGGAAATGGATGCATTCCTGGAAAACTACAAACTCCCAAAATTGAACCAGGAAGAAATTGACAACCTGAATAGACCGATATCTAGTAACGAGATTGAAGCAGTAATCAAAAACCTCCCAAAAAACATGAGCCCAGGACCTGACAGATTCCCTGGGGAATTCTATCAAACCTTCAAAGATGAAATAACACCAATTATCCTTAAGCTGTTCCAAAAACTTGAAGCAGAACGACAACTTCCAGACTCTTTGTACGAAGCCAGCATTACCATGATCCCCAAACCAGGCAAAGACCCTACCAAAAAGGAGAATTTCAGACCAATATCACTGATGAATATAGATGCAAAGATTCTCAACAAAATCCTAGCAAACAGGATCCAGCAGCACATTCAAAAGATTATCCACCATGACCAGGTGGGATTCATCCCTGGGTTGCAAGGTTGGTTCAACATTCGCAAATCAATCAATGTGATAAAAAAAAATCAATAAGAGAAGAGAGAAGAACCACATGGTCCTCTCCATTGATGCAGAAAAAGCATTTGACAAAATCCAGCACCCGTTCCTGAGGAAAACACTTCAAAGTATCGGGATAGAGGGAACATTCCTACTTCATAAAATCTATCTATGAAAGACCCACAGCAAATATCATCCTCAATGGGAAAAAGCTTGCAGCCTTCCCGTTGAGATCAGGAACACGACAAGGATGCCCACTCTCACCACTCTTGTTCAACATAGTATTAGAAGTCCTAGCAACAGCAATCAGACAACAAAGAGAAATCAAAGGTATCCAAATTGGCAAGGAAGAAGTCAAACTCTCTCTCTTCGCAGATAACATGATTCTTTCTATGGAAAACCCCAAAGACTCCACCCCCAAACTACTAGAACTCATACAGCAATTCAGTAAGGTGGTAGGATACAAAGTCAATGTACAGAAATCAGTGGCTTTTTTATACACTAACAATGAAAATACAGAAAGGGAAATTAGAGAATCGATTCCATTCACTATAGCACCAAGAACCATAAGATACCTGGGAATAAACCTAACCAAATAGTTAAAGGACCTGTACTCGAGGAACTACAGAACACTCATGAAAGAAACTGAAGAAGACACAAAAAGATGGAAGACTGTTTCATGCTCTTGGATTGGAAGAATAAATATTGTTAAAATGTCTATACTGCCTAGAGCAATCTATACTTTTAATGCCATTCCGATCCAAATTCCACCGGTATTTTTCAAAGAGCTGGAGCAAATAATCCTAAAATTTTGTATAGAATCAGAAGAGACCCCGAATTGCTAAGGAAATGTTGAAAAACAAAAACAAAACTGGCGGCATCACGTTACCCGATTTCAAGCTTTACTACAAATCTGTGATCACCAAGACAGCGTGGTACTGGCATAAAACCAGACACATAGACCAGTGGAACAGAGTAGAGAGCCCAGATATGGACCCCCAACTCTATAGTCAAATAATCTTCAACAAAACAGGAAAAAATATTCAATGGAAAAAAGAGAGTCTCTTCAATAAGTGGTGCTGGGAAAACTGGACAGCGATATGTAGAAAAATGAAACTTGACCATTCTCTTACACCGTACACAAAGATAAACTCGAAATGGATTAAAGACCTCAACGTGAGACAGGAATCCATCAGAATCCTAGAGAAGAACATAGGCAGTAACCTCTTCGATTTCAGCCACAGCAACTTCTTTCAAGATATGACTCCAAAGGCCAAGGAAACAAAAGCAAAAATGAACTTTTGGGACTTCATCAAGATCAAAAGCTTCTGCACAGCAAAGGAAACAGTCAACAAAACAAAAAGGCAACCCACGGAATGGGAGAAGATATTTGCAAATGACAGTACAGTCAAAAGGTTGATATCCAGGATCTATAAAGAACTCCTCAAACTAAACACACACAAAACCACACAAAACAGATAATCATATCAAAAAATGGGCAGAAGATATGAACAGACACTTCTCCAACGAAGACATACAAATGGCTATCAGACACATGAAAAAATGTTCATCATCACTAGCCATCAGGGAGTTTCCAATTAAAACCACATTGAGATACCACCTGACACCAGTTAGAATGGCCAAAATTAGCAAGACAGGAAACAACGTGTGTTGGAGAGGATGTGGAGAAAGGGGAACCCTCTTCCACTGTTGGTGGGAATGCAAGTTGGTGCAGCCACTTTGGAGAACAGTGTGGAGACTCCTGAAGAAATTAAGAATAGAGCTTCCCTATGATTCTGCAATTGCACTGCTGGGTATTTACCCCAAAGATACAGATGTAGTGAAAAGAAGGGCCATCTGTACCCCAATGTTTATTGCAGCAATGGCTATGGTCGCCAAACTGTGGAAAGAACCAAGATGCCATTCAACGGATGAATGGATAAGGAAGTTGTGGTACATATACACAATGGAGTATTATGCCTCCATCAGAAAGGATGAATACCCAACTTTTGTAGCAACATGGACGGGACTGGAAGAGATTATGCTGAGCGAAATAAGTCAAGCAGAGAGAGTCAAGTATCATATGGTCTCACTTATTTGTGGAGCATAACAAAGAACATGGAGGACATGGGGAGATGGAGAGGAGAGGGAGTTGAGGGAAACTGGAAGGGGAGATGAACCATGAGAGACTATGGACTCTGAAAAACAACCAGAGGGTTTTGAAGGGGCGGGGGGGGTGGGAGGTTGAGGAACCAGGTGGTGGGTAATAGGGAGGGCATGTACTGCATGGAGCACTGGGTGTGATGCCAAAACAATGAACACTGTTATGCTGTAAATAAACAAAAAAAAAAAAGTCTCAATAAATTCAAAAAGTCTGAAATCACATCACATGACTTTTCTGAACACACTGGTATAAAATCAGGAATGAATCACAAGAAAACCCTGGAAAGAACACACATACTTGGAGACTAAATAATATATTACTGAACAATGAATTTGTCAACCACTAAATCAGAGAGAACAAAACCTATAAGAAGACAAATGAAACTGAAGACCAACAGTACAAAATTTCTGCTGCAAATCCTGTTCTAAGAAGGAAGACCGGAGCAATACAGACCTATCTGAAGGAGCAAGTAAAATGTAAAAATTTCAATCCAACTGTATAACTATAGCAGCCAGAAATAGAAGTGGGGGGGGAAGAAGGATCCCAAAGACAGTAAAAGGACAGTAAAAGAAATAAATAAGGCTAGAACAGAAATAAATTGAATCGTGATTAACAAAATGAAGAACAAATCAATGTAACCAAGAACTAGTGCTTTCAGATACAAACTGAGTGGAAGAGGTAAGATGGTAGGACACTAATACTGCCTCGTCCTTTGAGCTCTGCTAGATAAATCATTCCAAACATCCAGGAAATCAATCTGAATGCAGAAAGAACAAACTAAACAACTTGTGAAGAAAATAGAAGCCACACTGTGAAAGGTAGGAGGTATGGAGACCTGATTCCAAAGAGAAAAGAATCACAGGAGCCGCAGAGAAGAGGGAACCTTGATTTCAGAGAAAGGATAGAGACAGAAACAGGGAGAAAGCAGTACACAGTGATTACTCAAGAGAAATACTTCCCCAAAACCATCAACAGGGAAACCAGAGCAGCTGATTATGGCAAGGTTTTACAGGCAGGGCTGCTAAAAGGCTGAAGTTTAGAAGACCATGAAGACCACGCCAGTGCTCCATGAAGCCTCATAGGCATACTGGTGCTTCTGTTGGAAAGGAGGGTGAAGGCATGGTCTGAGGATCCCCTGGGTCCCAGAGGAGGAAAGGTTTCCCCCTTGTAGAGTGCATTTGAGAGCAATGTTCCCTCTATACCCATACTCTGAAGTGTTTTAATCAGGAGAGGACACAGTATGTTGCCAAATGCCTTTTTACATCTTTTGGGAGGATCATAGGGTTCTTGTCTTTCTTTTGTTAATGTGATCTATCACATTGATTTGCAAAAGTTGAACTACCCTTGCTTCCCAGGAATAAATCACACCTGGTCATGATGGATAATCCTTTTAATACACTGTTGGATCCTATTACTAGGATCCTGTTGAATATTATGGTATCCGTGTTCATCAGGGATACTGGTCTGTAATTGCCCTTTTCTGTATATGTTCTTAATGTTGAGTCTTTGTCTGTTTGGGGGATCAGGGTAATGCTGGCCTCACAGAACTGGTCTGGAAGTTTTCCTTCTGTTTCTATTTTTTTGAAACAGCCTCAGAAAAACAGATATAATTTCTTCTGTAAGTGTTTGGTAGAATTCCAGGTGGCTGAGAAGCCACCTGGCCCTGGATTCATATTTTGGGAGGTTTTTGATTACTGTTTCAATTTTGTTACTACTTGCTGGTCTATTCAGATTGTCTATTTCTTCCTGTTTCAGTCTTGGTAGCTTATAAATTTCCAGGAAACATCTACTTCTTCCATATAGTTGGCTGGTGATAATGGCATATAATAATGGTGTATAGTTCCTAGTAATAATTTCTACTAATTGTTCCTATTTCCATGGTGTTAGCTGTGTTCTCTCCTCTCTTATTTGTGATTTATCTTATTTATCCCTTTATTTGGGTCCTTTCTCTTTTCTTTTGGAAAAGGTCAGGCCAGAGCTTATTTATCTTACTATTTGTTTCAAAGAACCAACTTCTAATTTCTTTGATCTGCTCTATGGTTTTTCTTGTTTATATTTCATTGATCTCCTTCCAAATCTTTACTATTTATTTCTCTTCTCCTGCTTGCTTAGGTTTTATTTGCTGTTCTTTCTCCAGCACATTTAGGTGTAAGAATAACTTTTCCATTTGCAATTTTTCAACCTTTTTGAAAGAAGCTTAGATTGCTATGTATTTCCCCCTTAGGACCACCTTTGCAGTATCTCATGGTTTTGGACCAATATGTTTTTCATCCTCATTCATTTCCATGAACTGTTTAAGTTCTTCAATTACTTGGATAACCCAATCATTTTTTAGCAGGATGCTCTTTAACCTCCAAGTGTTTGAATTATTTCCAATTGTGTGGTTTGTGTGTGTGTGGAGAGAGAGAGAGAGACAGAGAGAGAGAGAGATTGAATTCCAGGTTCAAAGCATTGTGGTCTGATAAAATGCAGGGATAATCTCAATCTTTTGATTTCGGTTGAGACCTGATTTCTGATCCAGTGTGTGGTCTATTCTGGAGAACCTTCTATGTGTGTTTGAGAAGAATGTGTTTTCTGCTGTTTTAGGTTGTAAAGTTCTGCATTTATCTACAAAAACCATCTGGTCCAATGTGTCCATCAAACCTCTTCTTTGTTGATTGTCTCTGTTGATGCTCTGTCCATTGCTGCCATGGGGTGTTGGGATCTCCAAATATTAATGTATTACTATCCATATGTTTCTATATTTTAGTTAACAGTTGGCTTATGTAGTTGGCTGCTCCCTTGCTGTACCTGCATATACCTAGAAGGTATATATAATTGTTAGATCTTCATGTTGGATAGAAAAAGTATGGTATGGTGTCCCTCTACATGTCTAACTATAGTCTCTTGTTTGAAAATCTAATTTGTCTGATATGAGGACTGCTACTCCAGCTTTACTTTTAGGCCAGTTGGCATGAAAAATGGTTCTTCATCCCTCACTTTCAATCTGGAGGTGTCTTTAGGTTCAAAAACAGTGTAGCATAGACAACATATGGATGAGTCCTGTCTTTTTATCCAATCTGAAACCCTGTGTCATTTCATGGGAGCATTTATGCCTTTCATTTGATAGTAACTATTGAAAGATAAGCATTTAGAGCTATTGTATTGCTGGTAAAGTCCCTTTTTCTATAGATTCTCATTGTAAATTTATGGTCTATAGTATGCTTGGGGTCTTATTTTTCTTTTACAGAATCCCCCCTTAATATTTCTTGCATGTAGGGCACCTGGGTGGCTCAGTGGGTTAAAGCCTCTGCCTTCGGCTCAGGTCATGATCCCAGGGTTCTGGGATCGAGCCCCGTATCGGGCTCTCTGCTCAGCAGGGAGCCTGCTTCTCCCTCTCTCTGCCTCTCTGCCTACTTGTGATCTTTCTCTCTCAAAAAAATAAATAAAAATCTTAAAAAAAAAATTAAAAAAAATATTTCTTGCATGTTTGCTTGGTGGTCACACATTCTTCCAGTTTCTTTCCAGAAGCTCTTTATCTCTTTGTCTGTTCTGAATGACAACCTGGCTGGATAAAGTTTCCTTGGCTGCATGTTCTTCTCATTTAATGCCATGAATTCATCTTGCCAGCCCTTTCTGGCTTGCCAGGTCTCTGTGGATCTGATGTTATTCTGATGTTCCTCCCTCCGATTAAGAAATTGCTTCCTCCTAGCTGCTCTAAGGGTAGCTTCGTTGGCTCAAGACTTGCAAGTTTTTTTGTTTTTTGTTTTTTGTTTTATCATATGTCAAAGTGTTGATCTATTTTTACTACACCTGGGAGGGGTCCTCTCTGCCTGTAGCACACGAATTCTTCTTTCCCTCCCAGATTAGGGAGGTTCTCAACTATAGATTGCTCAAATATACCTTCTAATCCTCTCCCTCTTTCCACGTCCTCAGAGATCCCAATAATTCTGGCTCTGGAATGTTTCATGGAATCACTGATCTCTCTAAGTCTGTTCTCATGGGCTGCTACTGGCCATCTCCTTCCTCCTCAGCTTCCTTCCTTTCTATCAGCTTATCTTCTAGCTCTCTAATTCATTCTTCTGCCTCATTTACCTTGGCTGTTAAGAGTGTCCAGTTTAAACTGCATCTGATTCATAACATTTTCAAGTTCGGCCTGATTCGATCTCATTTCTGCTCTTAGAGGTCCTAAATTGTTGCTAATGCTCTTCTCAAGCCTAGCTATGAACTTCACAAATGAGACCCTGAAGTCTATCTCTGACATCTTGCTTATATCCACATCCATTTAATCCCT
This sequence comes from Meles meles, assembly GCF_922984935.1. NCBI lineage: Eukaryota > Metazoa > Chordata > Mammalia > Carnivora > Mustelidae > Meles > Meles meles. The sequence goes on along the minus strand of NC_060088.1, from coordinate 9,608,410 downwards.
GGCAGAGGACACTGTCTGTGGTTCTTTTCTTTGTTACAGTTCCTACTCCTAGTCATTCTGTTGTTAGTTGAGGGAATGTACAGAATCCAAAATACCAACCAAAACCCAAGCAAGATGCACACTAGGAAAATCTGGAGCAGTCACATGACATTACCAAAAAACAAAACAAAACAAAACAAAACAAACAAAAAAACCAACTAAGCCAAAGTGAAATGCAGGAAAAAAAAATTAAAATAATTTTTAAAAACACTATAAAATTAAGATTTTTTTTTTAAATTAGAAATTCAATGGGATAAGATACCTGGGAATAAACCTAACCAAAGAGGTAAAGGACCTGTTCTCGAGGAACTACAGAACACTCATGAAAGAAATTGAAGAAGACACAAAAAGGTGGAAGACCGTTCCATGCTCTTGGATTGGAAGAATAAACATTGTTAAAATGTCTATACTGCCTAGAGCAATCTATGCTTTTAATGCCATTCCGATCAAAATTCCACCGATATTTTTCAAAGAGCTGGAGCAAATATTCCTAAAATTTGTATGGAATCAGAAGAGACCCCGAATTGCTAAGGAAATGTTGAAAAACAAAAACAAAACTGGCAACATCACGTTACCCGATTTCAAACTTTACTACACAGCTGTGATCACCAAGACAGCATGGTACTGGCATAAAAACGGACACATAGACCAGTGGAACAGAGTGGAGAGCCCAGATATGGACCCTCAACTCTACGGTCAAATAATCTTTGACAAAACAGGAAAAAATATACAATGGAAAAAAGACAGTCTCTTCAATAAATGGTGCTGGGAAAACTGGACAGTGATATGTAGAAGAATGAAACTTGACCATACTCTTAGACCATACAGAAAGATAAACTAGAAATGGATTAAAGACCTCAACATGAGACAGGAATCCATCAGAATCCTAGAGGAGAACATAGGCAGTAACCTCTTCGATATCAGCCACAGCAACTTCTTTCAAGATATGTCTCCAAAGGCCAAGGAAACAAAAGCAAAAATGAACTTTTGGGACTTCATCAAGATCAAAAGCTTCTGCACAGCAAAGGAAACAGTCAACAAAACAAAAAGGCAACCCACGGAAAGGGAGAATATATTTGCAAATGACAGTACAGTCAAAAGGTTGATATCCAGGATCTATAAAGAACTCCTCAAACTCAACACACACAAAACAGATAATCATATCAAAAATGGGCAGAAGGTATGAACAGACACTTCTCCAACGAAAACATACAAATGGCTATCAGACACATGAAAAAATGTTCATCATCACTAGCCATCAGGGAGATTCAAATAAAAACCACATTGAGATACCACCTGACACCAGTTAGAATGGCCATAATTAGCAAGACAGGAAACAACGTGTGTTGGAGAGGATGTGGAGAAAGGGGAATCCTCTTACACTGTTGGTGGGAATGCAAGTTGGTGCAGCCACTTTGGAGAACTGTATGGAGATTCCTGAAGAAATTAAGAATTTCTTCAGGAAATTCCCTATGACCCTGCAATTGCACTGCTGGGTATTTACCCCAAAGCTACAGATGTAGTGAAAAGAAGGGCCATCTGTACCCCAATATTTATTGCAGCCATGGCTACAGTCGCCAAACTGTGGAAAGAACCAAGATGCCCTTCAACGGATGAATGGATAAGGAAGATGTGGTCCATATACACAATGGAGTATTATGCCTCCATCAGAAAGGATGAATACCCAACTTTTGTAGCAACATGGACGGGACTGGAAGAGATTATGCTGAGCGAAATAAGTCAAGCAGAGAGAGTCAAGTATCATATGGTCTCACTTATTTGTGGAGCATAACAAAGAACATGGAGGACATGGGGAGATGGAGAGGAGAGGGAGTTGAGGGAAACTGGAAGGGGAGATGAACCATGAGAGACAATGGACTCTGAAAAACAACCAGAGGGTTTTGAAGGGGCGGAGGGGGGCGGTGGGAGGTTGAGGAACCAGGTGGTGGGTAATAGGGAGGGCACGTACTGCTTGGAGTACTGGGTGTGATGCCAAAACAATGAACACTGTTATGCTGTAAATAAACAAATAAACGAATAAAAAAAAAAAGAAAGAAAGAAAGCTGAAGTAGCCATCCTATTATCAAACTAGATTTTAAAACAGACAGTGACAAGATCTGAAGAATGGTACCACATCTTAATGAAGAGGTCTATCCATCAAGAAGATCTAACAATTGCAAATATTTATGCACCCAACATGGAAGCACCCAAATACACAAATCAATTAATCACAAACATAAAGAAACTCATTGATACAATGCAATAATAATAGCAAGGGACTTAATACCCCACTCACAAAGTCTCAGGGTACAAGATCAACATACAGAAATTTGTTGTATTTCTATACAGTAAAAATGAAGCAGCAGACAGAGAAATCAAGGAATCAATGCCATTTACAACTGCAGCAAAAAGAAGATACCTAGAAACAAACCTAACTAAAGAGGTAAAATGTCTGCTCTCCAAACACTATAGAACACTGATGAAAGAAACTGAGGACAGAAGACATGGAAAAGCATTCTATGTTCATGGACTGGAAGAACACTGTTAAAATGTCTATACTACCCAAAGCCATCTACACATTCCTATCAAAGCAATCCCTATCAAAGTAACAACAATGTGTTTTTTTTTTCATAGAGCTAGAACAAACTATCCTAAAACATGAATGGAACCACAAAAAAATCCCAAATAGCCAATATAACACAGAAAAGGAAAGTCAAAACTGGAGGCATTATTACTCTGGACTTCAAGGTCTATCACAAAGCCATGATCATCAAGACAATATCGTACTGGCACAAAAAGAAACACATAGAGCAATGGAACAGTAGAAACAAACCAAAACCAAAATGGACCCCCAACAATCTCATCAACTAATCTTCAACAAAGCAAGAAAGAATATCCAATGAAAAAATATACCTTCGACAAATGGTGCTGGGAAAATTGGACAGCCACAGTGTCCAGGGTACACTTTCTTACACCATAAACGGAGATAAACTCATGGAACAGAACAGAAAACACAGAGTGGACCCACAGTGATCTGGTCAACTAGTCTTCAATAAAGCAGGGAAGAATATTCAATGAAAAAAGGCAGTCTCTTCAACAAATGTTCTTGGGGAAACTGGAGAGCCACATGTAGAAGAATGAAACTGAACCATTCTCTTACACCATACATGATGATAAACTCAAAATGTATGAGAGACCTCAGTGTGAGACAGGAATCCATCAAAATCCTAGAGGAGAATGCAGGCAGCAACCTCTTCAATATCAACTTAACAATTTCTTACCAGACACATCACCAGAGCCAAGGGAAACAGAAGCAAAAATGAACTTTCTGGACTTCTTCAAGATAAAAAAGCTGCACAGCAAAGGAAACAAACAACAAATCTAAAAGACAACCTATGGAATGGGAGAAGATATTTTCAAATGCCACACCTTACAAAGGGTTAGTATTCAAAATCCATAAGGAACTTACAAAACTCAGCAACCAAAAAACCTGATAATCCAGTTAAGAAATGGGCAGAAGACCTGAACAGACAATTTTTCAAAGAAGTCCTACAGATAGCCAACCGAAACATGTAAAGATGCTCAACATCACTCATCATCAGGGAAAGAGAAATCAAAACTACAAGGAGATACCACCTCACACTTTTTAGATTGTCAAAAATTAACAACACTGGAAATAACATATTGGTGAGTATGTGGAGAAAGGGGAACCATCTTACACTCTTGGTGGGAATGCAAACTGGTGCAGCCACTCTGGAAAACAGTATGGAGTTTCCCCAGAATTGCTCAAAGGATATAAAAACACAGATTCAAAAGGGTTACATACAACCTGATGTTTATAGTCACATTATCAACAATAGCTAAACTATGGAATGATCCCTAATGTCCGTGGACTAATGAATGGATTAAAAAAAAAAAGGTGGTATATATATACAATGGAATATTACTCAATTGTCAAAAAGAATGCAATCTTACCATTTGCAACAATATGACTGGAGCTAGACAGTATTGTGATAAGCAAGGTAAGTTTGTCAGAGAAAGATAAATAGCATATGATTTCACTCATATGTGGAATTTAAGAAACAAAACAGAGGAACATAAGGGGAAAGAGAGACAAATATAAAACAGAGTTTTAACTCTAGAAAACTGACGGTTTCCAGAGGGGAGATGGGTAGGAGGATGTGTTAAATGGGTGATGGGAAATAAGGAGAGCACTTCCTGTGATCAGCACTTAGTGCTGTATATAAGTGATGAGTCACTAAATTCTACTCTTGAAACATATATTACCCTGCATTTTACTTCACTAGAATTAAAAAAAATAAAAGCTTGAAAGAAAAGAAAAAAAATGAGAGCTTCTAACGTTGTTTCAAACTCTACAATAATTCTTCTGCTTGTAGGATATAAAACAGTATCACAGACAAAGTCTCCAAGGTCAAGCAAAATCTGATTCTGGTTAACTTCTTATTTCAGCTTTTAGGATAGCTGCTATATGTTCGTCCTCTATGATCATTCTGACTTCCCAGCTTTTCAAACTCTGTAGCACAAACTATACCTCTGCCTTCATTATCAGAATTCTGTATTTTCATATCTCATTTCAATTCTGCTTCCCTAAGAAACTGTCCTCAATTTCCTGAGTAGGTAAAGACTTCATGCTTCTCTCACTCTCGCTCTCTCTCTCTCTTTCAACTTTTATTTGCTACTGATCCCAGCTTACATGTACAAAGTTTAGCCAATATAATAAATTTGTAAATATAAAATTAAAATATTTCTCCTGTGGGATCACAAAGGTGAGAAAGTTGCAAAATATATGCACATATTTGAATGATCCCATTAATGCAGTAGATTTGAAGGTACTAAGTAAACTGATACATAAAACAAACTGATACACAGAGATGAAGTCATTGTTTTCCACTCAGATTCACAAAGTATAAAACCCCCAAAATAACTGAAATAAGCACTATACATGTCAAGACACATACCTTGTTTAAGTTTAGACAGCATTGATTTTTCTGCATCCACTGAAGCACTCTTGCCAAGTAAAAGACGTTTGGCTAAATCTTTTTTGTAGAAGGCTTCAAAAACATCTTTCCCTGTAATATTTAAAGAAAAACACCTTAATGCAGACTCAGAAAATACAAAATGATAATACCAGATGCCAATTAAGTGACATATTATAACCAATAATATCTGAGAATCATGTGAAACATGATTTCACAGCAAGTGAAAACCAAGTGGTCACATTACCTGATTGCATTTATATAAAATATCTCAAAGTACATAAATTTAAGTGGAACAGTCAAATTGTTGGTTGCCAGAAGATGAAGGCAAGAAGAAAATGACAAATGATTGCTTAATTTATAGGGAGTTTATGACTAAAAAGTTTTTAACTAAATAATTGTGATGTCTGTCCAACACTGTGAACATACTTGCTATCGCTGAATTTTAAAATTTTTTTAAGTTATCACTTTTACCACCATAAAAAATTATTTGAATTCAGTTTCTATTAGGACCTGCACATTAACTTCTTTTTTCCCACAAATGTTATTATTGCTTTAAACATTTATTTTTTAAAAGATTTTATATAATTATTTGAGAGAGTGAGTGATAGAGAGAGAGAGACAGCATGAGCAGGAGGAAAGGAGAAGCCAACTCTGCACTGAGCAGAAAGTCCTATGTGAGACTTGATCCCAGGACTCTGGGATCATGACCCAAGCTGAAGGCAATCAATTAACCAACTGAGCAACCCAGGTCTCCTGTTTTAAATTTTTAAATAGACAATTTAAACCAAACTACTCACCATTAATGAACCTAAATAAAATTATTACTTTATCTAATAATTCTTCAAGTTCTTCATCTGTAGCTTCTTTGTTACCTGCACGGAGTTTTGAATCCACGTACTTTGCTAAAATGTAAAACATAATTTTCTAAGTATTGCCATATTTCCAAATATACTATGAATAAAAACCATTTCTTCAAATAAATACTTTCCTCCTGAGCCACATGCATCAACTTTCATAAAACAGAAAATGAATAAATAAGTTGATGGATAGAAGAATGGAAGGAAAATAAAAGACAAAATAAGTGCCCTTAATATTTCTATAACTTCCATGTCCAAATGTTATAATAAAGTCATTTCTTCAATCCCTTGCTCCCAGTCTCTTTAAAAATCCCCCCAAATTGTAAGATATTATGTAAAATTGAGATATGTCAACCCCCAAATCTTAAAGATTTATTAAGTGTTAAATATATTCATTTTAAGGAACAAAGAAATATCAATTTGGTATTTTGTTTCAAAATGACATACTTTCAGAAAGCATGTCAATAAAAAGAAATAACTTAAAATACAAAATCATTAGGTTTTGTGGGAGTAAGGAAACCTTTGCCTTATTTTAAAAAATAAGAACAAGAAAAAGAAGTGGGCCTATTTATAATTTTTTAGTTTCATCTACTGATTTTTTTCAAAAAATGCTAAATTTATAACAAGCTAAAGGATCAGAAGTTTCTAAAGTGCTGGATTTCTATTAGTTAAACAAAGGAACAATGTCTTGTGCACACTAAACTTGAGAGAAATAGTTTATTAAAATCACTGATAATCTTGCAATGCTATGATAAATTAGAAGAAACTGAATTCTTATCATGTAACTTAAAAGAGATGAAATAAAATACATATTCATAAAATTGAAAACCATACCTAGAAGCTCAGCTGGCTTGTTAGGTCTTTTATTTATAAATGTTTCAAAAGCATCTTTCATGGCAACAATAAACTTTTCATTCTTCAGAAAAGATGTTTCAATAACAAAATCAATCTTATCTTTAAAATCCAGAAGTTCTTGCACCATTGTCTTATCTTTCACAGGATTAGTCACTATGCTGTTACCAAATTTCTGAAAAATACAATTACCTTATTATTATTACACAGCAAGTAAAACACCACAGAAAATGTAACTTCATTTATAAGAAAATCTCAGAATAGGAAATATGCAGAAAACATCTAAAGAAAAAGGTATTGCTAGATAAAGACAACATACTCTGGAAATGAAGCCAATAGAAATAAATGTAAAGTAACTGATTCTCTGAGTAGAGGATTATCGAGAAACATGTCAGAAGTGGCAGTCTATGATGCCTAGACAATAAATCAGAAAAAGAGTATAGGTATATTAGACTCACAGGAATAAACAGATGAAAAGTATCTGAAGGAGAAGAAAGTGGAAGGCCTTAGTACAGAAAGGCTTACTTCATGTCTGTATTATACAGACATGATTAAGACGAAATGATTAATCTACCAAAACTTGTCAGTATCAATTTTTCAGAATGCTGGAATACAGTCACAAACCTACAAAAACCAGGGTGATACATAATGAAGAAAGAAGGTCTGAAATACAATATTAAGACAGCAACCTATCATCTCCCTTTCAACAGCTTAAATGGTCTTAAAAGCAGGGAGAGAGAAGCAACTCATCATGTACAATATTCACTAATAAACCCATTCAAAGCTATGAAAGTCAAAAGGCAACAGGATAACATATTTTGAGTGCTGGGGAAAAAACTGTCACCACAAATTCTATATCCAGAAAAACCATTCTTTCACAGTGAAAGAAAACTGGGAATATAGGAGATAGATAAACACTGAGATAGTTCTCTGCTAGTAGACCTGCCCCACAAAAAACACCAAAGCAAAGAGACAGATCAAGATAGCAGAGGAGTAGTAGAGCTTAGTTTCCTCTGGCCCCAGGAATTCAGCTGGATAGCTATCAAATCATTTGAAACACCTGTGAAATCTGTCAGAGGTCTAAGAAAAGAATTGCTGCAATTCTACAAATAGAAAAGTGACCACTTTGCGCAAGGTAGGATGTGTGAAGAAATGAATTCAAGGCAATATATGAGAAGACTGACCTCGGAGTGAGAGATCCTCCATAAGACACCTACTGCAAAGTGCCAGAGGAATGGATCAAAAATTCAAACTTTTAGAAGTCTGCTCCAGTGAGGGATGTCCCTGCCTGAAAGGTGCAGAATCCCGGGTGGGATAGTGGGATAGTGTGGTCTCAGGAGTCACAGGAAAACCAGGGAAGGGTGTCTGAGTGTAGCAGAACTCCATCAGAGGAGGGAACCTGGCTGCAATTAGTGCATCCAGGAGTGGGCTCTCAGCTCAGAGTACCATATACCTTGAACCACAGCATGTCTGGTGACTGCTCTCTAAGCAGGGGCCCCAAAAGCAGCAAAACTACAGGGAGGACCCTCTCACCCAAATTTTCTCCCCTGGAAGCGGTGACATGGGTGTGTGCTAAGTGAATTGGCAGGCGTTGGAGACTCAAATCAGGGTCATGTGCCTAAGATAGAAACACCTGGTCACAGACTGGGTGAGCATAGAGTGCAGATGGAGACCAGGAAGACAGGTGTGACTGACTGCTTTTCCCTGAGGGCTCAGGGAGTGGGGCCCCTAGCTTTCCGCTCCAGAGGCAAAGACTGGGAGGCTGCCATTTTCATCCTCAACCTCTAAAGCTGTGCAGAAAGCCTACAGGGAACAAAAGCCACATAGAGCAATCTGGAGCTACTTAGCCTGGCTTCCTGGCAAGGGGTACGCAATTCCACCCCAGGCAAAGACACTTGAGAATCCATGCAACAGGCCCCTCACCCAGAAGATCAGCAATAACATCTCACTAAGAGCAAGTCAGCTGATCACACAGGACTACAAACTCAAGTGCTAAGGGAAAATAGTACACAGAACTCACAACTTTTTCCCCACAATTCTTTAGTCTTCCAATTTTAATTTTTTCCTCTTTCATATTCAACCAGTTTTTCACTTTATCAACTCTTTCTTTTAATTTTCATTTTTACAGTTACATTCTATCCTTTCATTTACTATGTGGCTGTGTTTGAACATATATGTATAAAGATTTATTTTTTAATTAAATTTTCTTTTTGCAGTGTTCCAAGATTCATTAAGGTTTTCTTTCTTTACAATTTTGGGATGAAGTTTCTTCAAAAATAAATAAATAAATAAATAAATATATTAATTAATTAAATAAGAAAAGAATCTAATGTATGATGATCATATTCTTTTTTTCCTCACATTTCTTTTTTTTTTCCTATTAAAGCCATTTTAAATTTTCATTGTTACACTTTGGTTCTATCCTTCAAAATGTTATTCCGTGTAGTTTTCTTTCTTTAAGATTTTGGGATATAGGGAAGCCTGGGTGGCTCAGTGGGTTAAAGCCTTTGCCTTTGGCTCAGGTCATGATCCCAGGGTCCTGGGATCGAGTCCCGCATCGGGCTCTCTACTCCGCGGGGAGCCTGCTTCCTCCTCTCTCTCTGCCTGCCTCTCTGCCTAGTTGTGATTTCTCTCTGTCAAATTAATAAAATATTAAAAAAAAAAAAAGATTTTGGGATATAGTTTCTTCATTTAACAAACCAACCAAAATACAATCAGAATCTAGCGTATTGCTATTTTGTTCACCTATTTACATTCCTATTTTTTCCTTTTCTTTTTTTCCTGAGTGTATCTTTATGTATTTTTTTATTTTATTTTTCATTTTCAGAGTTACAGTCTATGCATTCATTATATTTAATTTTATTTTTGTATATATATTTTTCTTTATCCACAATTTTGAGGTCTAGTTTTCTAACAGATCAACCTACACACAGGATCCAATGTATTGCTCTGTTCTGTTCTCCTGCCTAATTATGTTCTCTTTCTTTTTAAAAATCTTTTTTTTCTTTTGGAGGCAAAACTTCTCTGTGTTATTTAGTGTATATTTCTCTGGGATCTTCTTGTTACTTCAGTATTTTGCTCTCTCATTCATCTATTCTTCTATGGCCAGAAAGACAAAATTGGAAAACTCGGCACTAAAAAGAGAACAAGAGGGAGTACTGACTGCCAAGGACCTATTCAGAATAGAAATAAGATGTCGGAACCAGAGTTTAGAATAATGATTATAAAGATACTATCTGGGCTTTTAAAAAGCATAGAAGACACTAGAGAATGCATTTCTGGAGAAATAAAATAACTGAAATCTAATCAAGTCAAAATCAAAAAGGCTATTAATGAGATGCAATTAAAGAATGGAGACTCTAGGCGGCGCCTGGGTGGCTCAGTGGGTTAAAGCCTCTGCCTTCGGCTCAGGTCATGAGCCCTGCATCAGGCTCTCTGCTCAGCAGGGAGCCTGCTTCCTTCCCTCTCTCTCTGCCTGCCTACTTGTGATCTCTGTCAAATAAATAAATAAAAATCTTTTAAAAAAATGGAGACTCTAATTGTTAGAATATGTGACACAGAAGACAGAATTAGTGACACCAAAGAAAAAAAAGGAGGATAAAGAAGCAAAGAAAAAGAGAGATAAACCACTAGTGGATAACAAGGGAAGAATTTGAGACATAAGAGATCCATAAAGTGAAACAATCTTAGAAACGTTGGGATACAAGATGGCAGAGGAATAGGAAACCCTATTTCAACCAGTCCCCTGGTTTTAGCTGGCTATTGACCAAATCATTCTGAACACCCACAAAATCAGTCTGAGATGTAAGAACAAAACCTCCAGGAGTCACAAGGAATGAAGTCTAAAGTCATTAATTTGCCATGAAATATCAGAAGATAAACAGAAGGGGGAGGGAGACAACATAAGCTGGAGCCGGGAAGATGACGAAACACCGGAGCAAAAGCACCCGACACTGGAGACCAGGCATAGACTCCCACCTGTATTAGCAGGGAAAGGACTTTCATGCAATCCCAGACAGGATCCAAGAGCTACAGGGGCACATGCACGAAACAGGGGCGGCTTGTGGTTTTAGAAGCACAAAGATCTAGAACATAACCCATCCCTGAGATCAGCTTCTGGGAGAGTTGCTGTGGGTGCACACCACAAGGGAAGCTATGGTTTTTAGCAACGCAGACAGAAACAGAAACTCTGTGTCCTGGAGGGCTAAGTGAAGGACAGACTACAATTTTTCTGCTCTGGGCCAGAGGTTTGGGTGCAGTCATTTCTGCTCTGATTCTTGAAGAGACTAAAGACATACAGAACACTGTCAGTGAACAAAAGCTCAAAAAAAAACCAGTTTCCATTGAACCCACCCCTACCTCAAAAGGGGGCAGGACAACACTGTCCAAGTAGGGCTCCTGAGGAACAGTACAGCAGGCCTCTCTCCTAGAGGACAGGCTGAGAAAAAAAGAGGACCACAACACTAGGGTTCCCATAAAATGTACACATCTTGCTTGGATCCTGTACATTCACTCAACTACCACTCAAAAGAATGACTAAGAGGAGGAAAGACCAAAAAGGAAGAACACCAGAGATATGCTATCACATTTCTTTTTTTTTTTTTTTTTTTTTTTTTTTTTTTTTTTTAAGGTTTTATTTATTTGACAGAGAGAGATCACAAGTAGGGAGGCAGGCAGAGAGAGAGGGAAGCAGGCTCCCTGCCGAGCAGAGAGCCCGATGCGGGACTTGATCCCAGGACCCCGAGATCATGACCTGAGCCGAAGGCAGCGGCTTAATCCACTGAGCCACCCAGGCGCCCCCTGCTATCACATTTCTAATGGTTATGGAAATAAGCAAGATGTCAAAGATAAATGTCAGAATAGCAATGATGAAGTCAATATCTAGGCTTGAGAAAAATATTAGCCATAATATAGATTTCCTGTGGGAACAAATGATCTAATCAGGCCAAACTAAATAATGTTATGAATGAAATGCAGTCTAAATTGCACTGAAGCAGAGAACAAATTACTGAGCTAGATGATAAGATGACAGAAAGAAAGGCAGCTGAAGAGGGTGGGATAAACACATAAAAGGTGCTGAGAATAGACTTTGAGACCGTGAGAACATTTGCCATGAGATGTTCCAATGTCAGAATTATTGACATCTCCTGAGGGGGTGGAAAGAGAGAAAGGACTAGAAGGTATATTTGAGCAAACTGTAGTGAAGCACTTCCCTAACCTGGGGGAGTAAACAATATCCTTGTCCAAGAGACAGAAAGGACCTCTACCAAGATCAACAAGAACAAACCAACATCCTGGCACATAATAGTAAACATTCCAAATCTTAGATCCAAGGAAGCTATCCTAAGAGCAGCTATGGTGAAGAGATTTCATAGGTACAGAGGGAGGAACATCAGAATAATATCAGACTTAGTCAGAGACCTGGCAAGCCAGAAATGGCTGCCAAGACAGAAAGAGGTACAAAATGAGAAGAATATGCAGACAAGGATACTTTATCCAGCAAGGCTGTCATTCAGAATGGATAGAGAGAACAGGAACTTCCAGGACTGGCAGCAACTGAAAGAATATGTAACCACCAAGCTAGCTCCCCTGTAAGAAATATTATGGGGATTGTATGAAAGAAAAGTGACCCCAAGAACAATGTAGACAATCTATAGAAACAGGGACTTCTCATGCAATTTAATGGCACTAAAATGATATCTTTCAATAGACAATCTGAAGTGAAGGGCTGGTATCCAAGGTCTACCAAGAGCTTCTCAAACTCAACACCCAAAATACAAATAATTCATTCAAGAAATGGGCAGAAGACATGAACAGATACTTCTCCAAAGAAGACATACAAATGGCTAACAGACAACACATGAAAAGATGGTCACCATCATTTGCCATCAGGAAAATTCAAATCAAAACCCCATTTGTAACCACCTTACATTAGTTAGAATGGCAAAAATTAATAAGGCAGGGAATAATAAACAATTGGTGAGGATGTGGAGAAAGAGGAACTCTCTTACACTGTTGGTGGGAAGAGTAGTTGGTACAGCCAATTTGGAAAACAGTATCAAGTTTTTTCAAAAAGTTAAAAATAGAATGATCCTATGACCCAGCAATCGGACCATTGGGTATTTAGCACAAAGACTGAGATACAGAGTAAAGAAGGGCCACATGCACCACAATGTTCAGCAGTAGCAGTGTTACAATAGCCAGACTGTGGAAGGATCTAAAATGCCCTTCAACAGATGAATGGATAAAAAAGATGGTTCACATATAGAGTGGAATATCACTCAGCCATCAGGATGAACACCCACTATTTGCATTGACATGGATGGAACCAGACAGGACCATGCTAAGTGAAATAAGTCAAGCAGATAAAAACAAGTCCATATCCTTTCACTCACCTGTGGAACATAAGGAATAGCAAGAAGGACAACAGATGAAGGAAGGGGACCACAAAGGGGAAAAGTCAGAGTAGAAGACAAACCATGAGAGACTATGGATTCTGGGAAACAATCTGAGGGTTTCCCAGGGGAGAGAAGTGGGATGATGGGTTACCCGATGATGGGTATTAAGGAGAGCACGTTTTATTTTATTTTATTTATTTATTTTTGTCATTAGGGAATTTTTATTTGTTTATTTGTTTATTTACAGCATAACAGTGTTCATTGTTTTGGCATCACACCCAGTGCTCCATGCAGTACGTGCCCTCCCTATTACCCACCACCTGGTTCCTCAACCTCCCACCCCCCCGCCCCTTCAAAACCCTCTGGTTGTTTTTCAGAGTCCATAGTCTCTCACGGTTCATCTCCCCTTCCAGTTTCCCTCAACTCCCTCTCCTCTCCATCTCCCCATGTCCTCCATGTTCTTTGTTATGCTCCACAAATAAGTGAGACCATATGATACTTGACTCTCTCTGCTTGACTTATTTCGCTCAGCATAATCTCTTCCAGTCCCGTCCATGTTGCTACAAAAGTTGGGTATTCATCCTTTCTGATGGAGGCATAATACTCCATTGTGTATATGGACCACATCTTCCTTATCCATTCATCCGTTGAAGGGCATCTTGGTTCTTTCCACAGTTTGGCGACTGTAGCCATGGCTGCAATAAACATTGGGGTACAGATGGCCCTTCTTTTCACTACATCTGTATCTTTGGGGTAAATACCCAGCAGTGCAATTGCAGAATCATAGGGAAGCTCTATTCTTAATTTCTTCAGGAATCTCCACACTGTAGGAGAGCACGTTTTAATGAGTACCATGTATTTATATGCAAATAATGAATCACTGAACCATACATTAAAAACCAATGATGTATGGTGACAAACAAAAGGAAAAATTGGGATTCCAGGAGAAAAGGAAAGAGAGAATGGGACAAAAGGTATTGGAGCAGCAAATTATAGTGAAGAATGTCCCTTATCTGGGGAAGGAAAGTGTCACTCAAGTCCAGGAGGTACAAAGAACTCCCTTCAAATTCAATAAAAATATGTCAACACCTCCACATATAATATTGAAACTTGCAAATTTCAGAGACAAAGAGATAATCTTGAAACTCCAGACAAGAGGTCCTTAACCTACAAGGGTAAAACATTAGACTGACAGAAGACATATCCAGACAGGCGTGGCAAGCCAGAAAGAACTATCATTGTATATTCAGCATGCTAAATGAGAAAAATATGCAACCAAGCATATTATATATAGCTAGGCTCTCATTCAAAATAGAAGGAGATACAGAAACTACATGAAAATAAAAACTAAAACCTTCCAGGACAAACAGAAACTAAAAGAACTGGTGATTACTAACCCAGTCACCCAAGAAACACATCTTAAAGGAGATCCTTTAAGAAAAGAGACCACACCTATGGGATACAGGAAAGGCAGCCCTAAGGGGGAAATACGGAGCCATCCAAGTCTCCAGTGGAAATAAAATATCCAGTGGAAAAAAGACACTCTTCAATAAATGGTGCTGGGAAAATTGCCAACTATGGGTAGAAGAATGAAACTCGACCATTCTCTTACACCATACCCAAAGATAAACTCAAAATGGATGAAAGACCTCAATGTGAGGCAGGAATCTATCAAGATCCTAGAGGAGAACATAGGCAGTAACCTTTTTGACATCAACAATAGCAACCTATTTCAAGATATGTCTCCAAAGACAAAGGAAACAAAAGTGAAAACAAACTTTTGGGACTTCCATCAAGATCAAAAGCCTCTGAACACCAAAGAAAACAGTCAACAAAACAAAGAAGCAACCCATGGAATGGGAGAAGATATTCACAAATGACACTAAAGACAAAGGGCTAGTATCCGAGATCTATAAGAACTTCTCCAACTCAAGACCGAAAAAACAAATAATACACTCAAAAAGTGGAGAGAAGACATGAACAGACACTTCTCCAAAGAACTTACAGAAGGCTAACAGACACATGAAAAAATGTTCATCATCACTAGCCATCAGGGAAATTCAAACCCACTTTACACCAGTTAGAATGGCAAAAACTGAGAAGGCAAGAAACGTGTTGGAGAGGATGTGGAGAAAGGGGAACTCTCTTATATTGTTGGTGGGAATGTAAGTTGGTGCCGCCACTTTGGAAAACAGTATGGAGATTCCTTAAGAAATTAAAAATAGAGCTTCCCTATGACCCTGCCATTGCACTCCCGGGTATTTACCCAAAGACACAGATGTAGTGAAAAGAAGGGCCCCCATGTACCCCAATGATCAAAGCAGCAATGGCCACATTAACCAAACTGTGGAAAGGGCCAAGATACCCTTCAACAGATGAATGGATAAAGAAGATATGGTCCATATACACAACGGAGTACTACACCTGCATCAGAAGGGATGAATACCCAACTTTTGTATCCACATGGACAGCACTGGAAGAGATTATGCTGAGTGAAATAAGTAGAGAGAGTCAATTATCATATGTTCTCACTTGTGGAGCATAAGGAGTAACACAGAGGATACTGGGAGATGGAGAGGAGAAGTGAGTGGGGGAAATTGGAGGAGGAGACAAACCATGAGAGACTGTGGACTCTAAAAAACAAACTGAGGTTTTTGTAGGGGAGTGGGGTGGTGCGTTGGGTGATCCTGGCGGTGGGTATTATGGAGGGCACATATTGCATGGAACACTGGGGTGGTGCATATACAATGAATTCTGGAGCCCTGAAAAGAAATAAAGTAAAGTAAAATTAAAAAAAAAAAAGAAACCAGCTAAAAAGAAAAGAAAAAAGATACCACAAACTGAAATAGACTAGAAAGAAACAGAGATAATATATAGAAATGGAATTTAAACGTAATAGAAAGACATCAAAAACATATCATTCAATAGTTAGCCTAAATGTAAATGAGCTAAATGTGCAAATCAAATCCGATAGGATAAACAAGCAAGACCCATCAATATACTGTCTTTGAAAGACTCATTTTATTTTTTTTTAAGATTTTATTTATTTATTTATTTGGTAGAGAGAGAGAGGGAGGGAGAACACAAGCAGGCAGAGCGGCAGGCACAGGCAGAGGCAGAGAGAGAAACGGGCTCCCTGCTGAGCAAGGAGCCCGATGTGGGAGTCGATCCCAGGACCCTAGGATCATAAGCTGAGCTGAAGGCAGCGGTTTAACCAACTGAGCCACCGCGGCATCCTGAGAGACTCATTTTAAACCCCAAAATGCCTCCAGACTGAATATGAAGGGCTGGAGGATCATACATGCAAATGGACATAAAATAAATCTAGACTGCCATATTCATGTCAGACAAATTAGATTTTAAACCAAAGACTGTAACATAAAATGAGGAAGAACACTATATCACAATTAAAGGTCCTATTCAATACGAAGATCTAAATATAAATATTTACATCCCTAACATGGGAACAGCCAATTATATAAACTGATTAATAACCAATTAAAGAAACACATTGATAATAATACAATAATAAGAGGGGACTTCAACATCCCACTTACTGTAATGGACAGAGCACCTAAGCAGAATATCAAGAAGGAAGCAAGGGGTTTGAAACAGGGATCTGACACTTCAGACCAGATGGACTTCACAAATATATACAGAACATTCCATCCTAAAGCAACAGAATACACATTCTTCTGGAATGCATTTGGAACAGTCTCCAGTATAGATCATATACAGGTCACATCTCCGATCTCAATCAGTACCAAAAGATTGGGATATTTCTTGCATATTTTCAGACTACAATCCCTAGAAAACTCAACACAATCACAAGGGGAAATCTGGTAAAAACTCAAATACTGAGGCTGCAGATCATTCCACTATAGAATAAATGAGTCAACCAGGAAATTAAGGGAAGAATTAAACCAATTCACAGAAACAAATGAAAATGATAACAACTTATCAAACCCCTTGAGATTCAGCAAAAGCAGTCCTAAGAGGGAAGTTTATAGTAACACAAGCCTTTCTCAAGAAACAAGAAAGGTCTTAATACAGAAGCTAAACTTACACCTAAAGGAGCTGGGGAAAATACAGCCAACTAAAGCCTAAATCTAGCAGGAGAAGATGAATGATAAAGATGACAGCAGAAAACAATGAAATGAAAATGAAATGTATGATAGAACAGATCAATGAAACTATCAATTCATAAGATTGATAGACCCCCTAGCCAGACTTAACAAAAAGAATTGAGAAATAATTTAAAGAAACAAAATTAGAAGTGAAAGAGGAGCGATCTCAATCAACACCAAAGAAACACAATTATAAGAGAATATTATGACAACTCTATGCTAACAAATCAGGCAATCTGGAAGAAATGGATGCATTCCTAAAACCAAAACAGGAAGAAATAGAAAACCCAAACAGACCCATAACAAGGAAATTGAAGTAGGAATCAAAAATCTCCCAACAAAAAAGAATGCAGGGCCAGATGGCTTCTCAGGGGAATCTACCAAATTATTAAAAAAGAATCAATGCCTATTCTTCTAAGACGGTTTCAAAAAATAGAAATGGAGGAGGAGGGGCAATATGGCAGAGAAAAAGGAGACCTTGTTTCAACCAGTCCCCTGAAGTGAGCTAAATATCAACCAGAACTCTCTGAACACCCACAACATCAGACTGAGATGTGAGATTTTACACTTCTGTATCTTTACGGGGGCAGTAGATCATCAGTGGAGAGGTAAAGCAAAGTCTGAGTGCTCAGACTGCTATCAGAGGATAACCAGAAGGGGGAAGGACCCACCAGAAGTGACCCACTGGAAAGTAATACCCCAATACGAAAGTGCCCTGTGCTTGGGAACCAGCATTAACTTGGATCTGGTTAAAAGAAAAGAAAAAAAAGCAAAAACAAAACAGTGAACAACACCCCCCCCCCAAAAAAAAAACCCAGAACAAAGGATCTTAAGGGACAACTGGTTTGGAATCAGGTGGCCACAGTTATGACCTTAAGCCCAGGGTTCCAGGACATTCACAGCTGTGCCCATCCATGCCTGAGAGAGACTGGCAGGGGCTCCAGTCCATGGTCCTTCAGCCCACGGCTTTCTGCTACTTGCACCACCATTTGGGCTAGGCATGCCCATGTCCACGCCTGAGAGAGCCCATGTGTAACCTCCTGCCAGAGGTTCCTGGACCTTCCACCTACACAACCTCGTTGCTGCTACTGCCACCACCGCTGCTGCCGCTGCCACCACTGCCACGTGTGAGCACACATGGCATGGGCCTGGACTCCAGACAGCAGTCCCAGCAATGGCAGCCACCAGAATCAGGCTCCCTGGGCCAATATCGCTCACGGATTTAGTGCCTCGGGGGTGCAGAGACAAGCAGGGGCCTTGGGCGACCACTGAGACAGTGGCTGGGGGTGTGCACCGCCTGTGGGAGGTTGAAGCATTCAGCAGAGTTCGCAGAGGAGAGTCTGTGTGATCTCGACCATCCAGAGCAGAGCAGACTGAGGGCTCTCTCTGGGCAGAGGACTGGGTCAGTTCACTTGGCTGGCTCTAACCCTCTGAAAAACCTTTGCCAAAGGACAAAACCTCCAGAGAACAAAAGCCTGGAAAACCAGTTTCCACAAAGCGCAGCTCCTTAATCGGGGACAGGATGATTTAGCCCAAGCAAGATGGAAAACAATGAGGCAGGTCCCTCGTCCAGAGGAGAAACCAAAAGAACAAGAGCACAATAACCAGAGGATCCCCATAAAACTGTAAAACCCCAGCACCAGGGGAAAACAATGTATTAAACCCCAGGTACTGCCCCAAAACCTGTATATTTCATAGATAGAACTCTTTTTTTCTATTGTTTTGTTCTTATATTCATTATCATGCTGCTTTTTTTTTTTTAACCTATTTACCATACAACTAGATGTTTAATACAACATATCACATAACTTTATACATATACCTGGGTTTCTGTGTCTTTTTTCTTTTCATATTTTTATTAATACATAGACAGATATAAGCATCAATATAATCCTTTTTCCCTATTCAACACTATCCCTATATATAAACTAGCTTAAAATTCTCTGTATCTATGGAACGTTGAGTCCTTTAACAAAAATAACAAAATACACCCAGAAAGAGCCAAAATAACCTTCCTTGACCACATCAAAGGTTTATAACCACCTTCCCATCTTACTCTTCTGTCAGTATCTGTGCATTTGTTTTTCTTCTATATATGTCCTACACTTGGGGGTTCATTTTGGTTGTTTTTTTTTTTTTTTTTTTGTCTTTTACTTTTGTCAGCCTTTTTGTTCATTTTTGTTTATGCACTTTATAAATCCTACTTTTGGGGCTCATTTGGCTGGGTTTTCTCTTTTTTCTTAATCTCTCTATCAGTCTCTTCTTCTCTTTTCCCTTTCTTTTTGGTACTGACTTCCGATTGCTTCAAAACTTTCCAGGGTGCAGCTTGCCTGATTCATGGTTGATATATTCAGCAATATATCCCCTCAACCACTTGTCACCAAAATGACTAGGAGGAGGAACACCCAACAGAGGAAAAATTCAGATTGTGCCCTCTCAAACAGAACGACTGGATATGGACATAAACAATATATCAGAAAGGTAATTCAATAAATAACAATAACCCAGGCAATGGTTAGGTTGGAGAAACCATCACTGGCAACACAGAATCTCTAATGGCAGAAGGGAGACTAAAATGAGTGAGAAGTGAGTCTAAAAAATGCTATCAATGGGATCCAGTCTAATCTAAATACTGTAACAGCTAAGGTAACCAAGGCAGAAGATCAAATTAGTGATCTATATATAAGACAAACTGACAGAAAAGAAGGATCAGGAGGAGGCATGGAACAAACAGCATAGAAGCCATGAATACAGAGTTAGGGAAATAAATGATGCCATGAACCTTCCAATGTCCAAATTATTGGGATCCCTGAGGGGGCAGAGAAAGAGAGAAGACTAGAAGAAGAAGACAGTTGAACAAATTCTGCATAAAAACTTCCCCAATCAAGGGAATGGAACAAGTGTTTGTGTCCAAGAGGCAGACAGGACACTCCCCTAGATCAATGAATCTAGAAAGACCTCCAGACACTAATTGTGAAATTCATGAATCATAATTTTAGATAGGAGGTCCTAAGGGCATCCAGGTGGAAGAGATTCCTTACATATAGAGGAAGGTCCATCAGAATAACATCAGACCTGTCCACAGAAACCTGGCAAGTCAGAAAGGGCTGGCAAAACATATTCAGGGCACCAAATGAGAAGAACATCTATATATATAATACTATATCCAGCAAGGCTGACATTCAAAATGGATGGAGAGGTAAAGAGCTTCCAAGACCAGAAGGCTTAAAAGATGATGGGACCACCAAGCCAGCACTACAAGAAATATTAAGGGGGAGAGATTTTATAAAAGAAAGAATCCAAGAGTGACATAGAACAGAAATTTACAGAGACAATCTATAGAAACAAGGACTTCACAGGCAACATGATGTCAAATAAAAACGTATCCTTCAGTAATCACTCTGAAAGCATTTTATAGAAATGAATCTATAAAACGGCACAGGGTTACAGACTGGATTAAACAACAGGACCCATCCATATGCTATCTACAAGAGACGCATTTGGAACCTAAAGATACATCCAGATTGAAAGTGAAGGGACGGAGAAACATCTTTCATACCAATGGGCCTCAAAAGAAAGCTGCAGTACTGATTCTCATATCAGATAAATTAGATTTTAAGCTGAATACTGTAGTTAGAGATATAGAAGGATACTACATCATTCTTAAAGGGGCTATCCACCAAAAAAAATCCAACAATTGTAAATATTTATGCCCCCAATATGGGAACACCCAACTACATAAGCCAATTGTTAATCAAAGTATACAGTCATATTGATATGAATGTTAATCATAGGGGATCTTGACATGCC